>NC_056430.1:17111319-17163238 GCF_018296145.1 Oncorhynchus tshawytscha | reverse complement strand
CCATGGGGATGACAGGGTATGGAGCTCAGCCAGGGAGGAACAGTATTATAGCTGTGGCCATGGGGATGACAGGGTATGGAGCTCAGCCAGGGAGGAACAGTACTATAGCTGTGGCCATGGGGATGACAGGGTATGGAGCTCAGCCAGGGAGGAACAGTATTATAGCTGTGGCCATGGGGATGACAGGGTATGGAGCTCAGCCAGGGAGGAACAGTACTATAGCTGTGGCCATGGGGATGACAGGGTATGGAGCTCAGCCAGGGAGGAACAGTACTATAGCTGTGGCCATGGGGATGATGGATTAGAGCTCAGCCAGGGAGGAACAGTACTATAGCTGTGGCCATGGGGATGACAGGGTATGGAGCTCAGCCAGGGAGGAACAGTACTATAGCTGTGGCCATGGGGATGACAGGGGGGATGGAGCTCAGCCAGGGAGGAACAGTACTATAGCTGTGGCCATGGGGATGACAGGGTATGGAGCTCAGCCAGGGAGGAACAGTACTATAGCTGTGGCCATGGGGATGACAGGGTATGGAGCTCAGCCAGGGAGGAACAGTACTATAGCTGTGGCCATGGGGATGACAGGGTTGGAGCTCAGCCAGGGAGGAACAGTACTATAGCTGTGGCCATGGGGATGACAGGGTTGGAGCTCAGCCAGGGAGGAACAGTACTATAGCTGTGGCCATGGGGATGACAGGGTATGGAGCTCAGCCAGGGAGGAACAGTACTATAGCTGTGGCCATGGGGATGATGGATTAGAGCTCAGCCAGGGAGGAACAGTACTATAGCTGTGGCCATGGGGATGATGGATTAGAGCTCAGCTAGGGAGGAACAGTACTATAGCTGTGGCCATGGGGATGATGGATTAGAGCTCAGCTAGGGAGGAACAGTACTATAGCTGTGGCCATGGGGATGACAGGGTATGGAGCTCAGCCAGGGAGGAACAGTACTATAGCTGTGGGCATGGGGATGATGGATTAGAGCTCAGCCAGGGAGGAACAGTACTATAGCTGTGGCCATGGGGATGACAGGGTATGGAGCTCAGCCAGGGAGGAACAGTACTATAGCTGTGGCCATGGGGATGACAGGGTATGGAGCTCAGCCAGGGAGGAACAGTACTATAGCTGTGGCCATGGGGATGACAGGGTATGGAGCTCAGCCAGGGAGGAACAGTACTATAGCTGTGGCCATGGGGATGACAGGGAATGGAGCTCAGCCAGGGAGGAACAGTACTATAGCTGTGGCCATGGGGATGACAGGGTATGGAGCTCAGCCAGGGAGGAACAGTACTATAGCTGTGGCCATGGGGATGACAGGGTATGGAGCTCAGCCAGGGAGGAACAGTACTATAGCTGTGGCCATGGGGATGACAGGGTATGGAGAGGCAGGGAGGAACAGTACTATAGCTGTGGGCATGGGGATGACAGGGTATGGAGCTCAGCCAGGGAGGAACAGTATTATAGCTGTGGCCATGGGGATGACAGGGTATGGAGCTCAGCCAGGGAGGAACAGTACTATAGCTGTGGCCATGGGGATGACAGGGGATGGAGCTCAGCCAGGGAGGAACAGTATTATAGCTGTGGCCATGGGGATGACAGGGTATGGAGCTCAGTTAGGGAGGAACAGTACTATAGCTGTGGCCATGGGGATGACAGGGTATGGAGCTCAGCCAGGGAGGAACAGTACTATAGCTGTGGCCATGGGGATGACAGGGTATGGCGCTCAGCCAGGGAGGAACAGTACTATAGCTGTGGCCATGGGGATGACAGGGTATGGAGCTCAGCCAGGGAGGAACAGTACTATAGCTGTGGCCATGGGGATGACAGGGTATGGCGCTCAGCCAGGGAGGAACAGTACTATAGCTGTGGCCATGGGGATGACAGGGTATGGAGCTCAGCCAGGGAGGAACAGTATTATAGCTGTGGCCATGGGGATGACAGGGTATGGAGCTCAGCCAGGGAGGAACAGTATTATAGCTGTGGCCATGGGGATGACAGGGTATGGAGCTCAGCCAGGGAGGAACAGTACTATAGCTGTGGCCATGGGGATGACAGGGTATGGAGCTCAGCCAGGGAGGAACAGTACTATAGCTGTGGCCATGGGGATGACAGGGTATGGAGCTCAGCCAGGGAGGAACAGTATTATAGCTGTGGCCATGGGGATGACAGGGTATGGAGGTCAGCCAGGGAGGAACAGTATTATAGCTGTGGCCATGGGGATGACAGGGTATGGAGCTCAGCCAGGGAGGAACAGTATTATAGCTGTGGCCATGGGGATGACAGGGTATGGAGCTCAGCCAGGGAGGAACATTATTATAGCTGTGGCCATGGGGATGACAGGGTATGGAGCTCAGCCAGGGAGGAACAGTACTATAGCTGTGGCCATGGGGATGACAGGGTATGGAGCTCAGCCAGGGAGGAACAGTATTATAGCTGTGGCCATGGGGATGACAGGGTATGGAGCTCAGCCAGGGAGGAACAGTACTATAGCTGTGGCCATGGGGATGACAGGGTATGGAGCTCAGCCAGGGAGGAACAGTATTATAGCTGTGGCCATGGGGATGACAGGGTATGGAGCTCAGCCAGGGAGGAATAGTACTATAGCTGTGGCCATGGGGATGACAGGGTATGGCGCTCAGCCAGGGAGGAACAGTACTATAGCTGTGGCCATGGGGATGACAGGGTATGGAGCTCAGCCAGGGAGGAACAGTATTATAGCTGTGGCCATGGGGATGACAGGGTATGGAGCTCAGCCAGGGAGGAACAGTACTATAGCTGTGGCCATGGGGATGACAGGGTATGGAGCTCAGCCAGGGAGGAACAGTACTATAGCTGTGGCCATGGGGATGACAGGGTATGGAGCTCAGCCAGGGAGGAACAGTACTATAGCTGTGGCCATGGGGATGACAGGGTATGGAGCTCAGCAAGGGAGGAACAGTACTATAGCTGTGGCCATGGGGATGACAGGGTATGGAGCTCAGCCAGGGAGGAACAGTACTATAGCTGTGGCCATGGGGATGACAGGGTATGGAGCTCAGCCAGGGAGGAACAGTACTATAGCAGTGGCCATGGGGATGACAGGGTATGGAGCTCAGCTAGGGAGGAACAGTACTATAGCAGTGGCCATGGGGATGACAGGGTATGGAGCTCAGCCAGGGAGGAACAGTACTATAGCTGTGGCCATGGGGATGACAGGGTATGGAGCTCAGCCAGGGAGGAACAGTACTATAGCTGTGGCCATGGGGATGACAGGGTATGGAGCTCAGCCAGGGAGGAACAGTACTATAGCTGTGGCCATGGGGATGACAGGGTATGGAGCTCAGCCAGGGAGGAACAGTACTATAGCTGTGGCCATGGGGATGACAGGGTATGGAGCTCAGCCAGGGAGGAACAGTATTATAGCTGTGGCCATGGGGATGACAGGGTATGGAGCTCAGCCAGGGAGGAACAGTACTATAGCTGTGGCCATGGGGATGACAGGGTATGGAGCTCAGCCAGGGAGGAACAGTATTATAGCTGTGGCCATGGGGATGACAGGGTATGGAACTCAGCCAGGGAGGAACAGTATTATAGCTGTGGCCATGGGGATGACAGGGTATGGAGCTCAGCCAGGGAGGAACAGTATTATAGCTGTGGCCATGGGGATGACAGGGTATGGAGCTCAGCCAGGGAGGAACAGTATTATAGCTGTGGCCATGGGGATGACAGGGTATGGAGCTCAGCCAGGGAGGAATTGTATTATAGCTGTGGCCATGGGGATGACAGGGTATGGAGCTCAGCTAGGGAGGAACAGTACTATAGCTGTGGCCATGGGGATGACAGGGTATGGAGCTCAGCCAGGGAGGAACAGTACTATAGCTGTGGCCATGGGGATGACAGGGTATGGAGCTCAGCCAGGGAGGAACAGTATTATAGATGTGGCCATGGGGATGACAGGGTATGGAGCTCAGCCAGGGAGGAACAGTACTATAGCTGTGGCCATGGGGATGACAGGGTATGGAGCTCAGCCAGGGAGGAACAGTATTATAGCTGTGGGCATGGGGATGACAGGGTATGGAGCTCAGCCAGGGAGGAACAGTATTATAGCTGTGGCCATGGGGATGATGGAATGGAGCTCAGCCAGGGAGGAACAGTACTACAGCTGTGGGCATGGGGATGACAGGGTATGGCGCTCAACCAGGGAGGAACAGTACTATAGCTGTGGCCATGGGGATGACAGGGTATGGCGCTCAGCCAGGGAGGAACAGTATTATAGCTGTGGCCATGGGGATGACAGGGTATGGCGCTCAGCCAGGGAGGAACAGTATTATAGCTGTGGCCATGGGGATCCTGGAATGGAGCTCAGCCAGGGAGGAACAGTATTATAGCTGTGGCCATGGGGATGACAGGGTATGGCGCTCAGCCAGGGAGGAACAGTATTATAGCTGTGGCCATGGGGATGATGGAAGGGAGCTCAGCCAGGGAGGAACAGTATTATAGCTGTGGGGGTATGATGGAATGGCGCTCAGCCAGGGAGGAACAGTATTATAGCTGTGGCCATGGGGATGATGGAAGGGAGCTCAGCCAGGGAGGAACAGTATTATAGCTGTGGCCATGGGTATGATGGAATGGCGCTCAGCCAGGGAGGAACAGTAATATAACTGTGGCCATGGGTATGATGGAATGGCGCTCAGCCAGGGAGGAACAGTACTATAGCTGTGGCCATGGGGATGACAGGGTATGGAGCTCAGCCAGGGAGGAACAGTATTATAGCTGTGGCCATGGGGATGACAGGATATGGAGCTTAGCCAGGGAGGAACAGCACTATAGCTGTGGCCATGGGGATGATGGAATGGAGCTCAGCCATGGAGGAACAGTACTACAGCTGTGGGCATGGGGATGACAGGGTATGGCGCTCAACCAGGGAGGAACAGTACTATAGCTGTGGCCATGGGGATGACAGGGTATGGCGCTCAGCCAGGGAGGAACAGTATTATAGCTGTGGCCATGGGGATGACAGGGTATGGCGCTCAGCCAGGGAGGAACAGTATTATAGCTGTGGCCATGGGGATCCTGGAATGGAGCTCAGCCAGGGAGGAACAGTATTATAGCTGTGGCCATGGGGATGACAGGGTATGGCACTCAGCCAGGGAGGAACAGTATTATAGCTGTGGCCATGGGGATGATGGAATGGAGCTCAACTAGGGAGGAACAGTACTATAGCTGTGGCCATGGGGATGACAGGGTATGGAGCTCAGCCAGGGAGGAACAGTACTATAGCTGTGGCCATGGGGATGACAGGGTATGGAGCTCAGCCAGGGAGGAACAGTATTATAGCTGTGGCCATGGGGATGACAGGGGATGGAGCTCAGCCAGGGAGGAACAGTACTATAGCTGTGGCCATGGGGATGACAGGGTATGGAGCTCAGCCAGGGAGGAACAGTATTATAGCTGTGGCCATGGGGATGACAGGGTATGTAGCTCAGCCAGGGAGGAACAGTATTATAGCTGTGGCCATGGGGATGACAGGGTATGGAGCTCAGCCAGGGAGGAACAGTATTATAGCTATGGCCATGGGGATGACAGGGTATGGAGCTCAGCTAGGGAGGAACAGTACTATAGCTGTGGCCATGGGGATGACAGGGTATGGAGCTCAGCTAGGGAGGAACAGTACTATAGCTGTGACCATGGGGATGACAGGGTATGGAGCTCAGCCAGGGAGGAACAGTACTATAGCTGTGGCCATGGGGATGACAGGGTATGGAGAGGCAGGGAGGAACAGTATTATAGCTGTGGCCATGGGGATGACAGGGTATGGAGCTCAGCCAGGGAGGAACAGTACTATAGCTGTGGCCATGGGGATGACAGGGTATGGAGCTCAGCCAGGGAGGAACAGTACTATAGCTGTGGCCATGGGGATGACAGGGTATGGAGCTCAGCCAGGGAGGAACAGTATTATAGCTGTGGCCATGGGGATGACAGGGTATGGAACTCAGCCAGGGAGGAACAGTATTATAGCTGTGGCCATGGGGATGACAGGGTATGGAGCTCAGCCAGGGAGGAACAGTATTATAGCTGTGGCCATGGGGATGACAGGGTATGGAGCTCAGCCAGGGAGGAACAGTATTATAGCTGTGGCCATGGGGATGACAGGGTATGGAGCTCAGCTAGGGAGGAACAGTACTATAGCTGTGGCCATGGGGATGACAGGGTATGGAGCTCAGCCAGGGAGGAACAGTACTATAGCTGTGGCCATGGGGATGACAGGGTATGGAGCTCAGCCAGGGAGGAACAGTATTATAGCTGTGGCCATGGGGATGACAGGGTATGGAGCTCAGCCAGGGAGGAACAGTACTATAGCTGTGGCCATGGGGATGACAGGGTATGGAGCTCAGCCAGGGAGGAACAGTATTATAGCTGTGGGCATGGGGATGACAGGGTATGGAGCTCAGCCAGGGAGGAACAGTATTATAGCTGTGGCCATGGGGATGATGGAATGGAGCTCAGCCAGGGAGGAACAGTACTACAGCTGTGGGCATGGGGATGACAGGGTATGGCGCTCAACCAGGGAGGAACAGTACTATAGCTGTGGCCATGGGGATGACAGGGTATGGCGCTCAGCCAGGGAGGAACAGTATTATAGCTGTGGCCATGGGGATGACAGGGCATGGCGCTCAGCCAGGAGGAACAGTATTATAGCTGTGGCCATGGGGATCCTGGAATGGAGCTCAGCCAGGGAGGAACAGTATTATAGCTGTGGCCATGGGGATGACAGGGTATGGCGCTCAGCCAGGGAGGAACAGTATTATAGCTGTGGCCATGGGGATGATGGAAGGGAGCTCAGACAGGGAGGAACAGTATTATAGCTGTGGCCATGGGTATGATGGAATGGCGCTCAGCCAGGGAGGAACAGTATTATAGCTGTGGCCATGGGGATGATGGAAGGGAGCTCAGCCAGGGAGGAACAGTATTATAGCTGTGGCCATGGGAATGATGGAATGGCGCTCAGCCAGGGAGGAACAGTAATATAACTGTGGCCATGGGTATGATGGAATGGCGCTCAGCCAGGGAGGAACAGTATTATAGCTGTGGCCATGGGGATGGCCTAGTATGGAGCTCAGCCAGGGAGGAACAGTACTATAGCTGTGGCCATGGGGATGACAGGGTATGGCGCTCAGCCAGGGAGGAACAGTACTATAGCTGTGGACATGGGGATGACAGGGTATGGCGCTCAGCCAGGGAGGAACAGTATTATAGCTGTGGACATGGGGATGGCCTAGTATGGAGCTCAGCCAGGGAGGAACAGTATTATAGCTGTGGCCGTGGGGATGACAGGGAATGTAGCTCAGTTAGGGAGGAACAGTACTATAGCTGTGGCCATGGGGATGACAGGGGATGGAGCTCAGCCTGGGAGGAACAGTATTATAGCTGTGGCCATGGGGATGACAGGGTATGGAGCTCAGCCAGGGAGGAACAGTATTATAGCTGTGGCCGTGGGGATGACAGGGAATGGAGCTCAGCCAGGGAGGAACAGTACTATAGCTGTGGCCGTGGGGATGACAGGGGATGGAGCTCAGCCAGGGAGGAACAGTATTATAGCTGTGGCCACGGGGATGATGGAATGGAGCTCAGCCAGGGAGGAACAGTATTATAGCTGTGGCCATGGGGATGACAGGGGATGGAGCTCAGCCAGGGAGGAACAGTATTATATCTGTGGCCATGGGGATGACAGGGTATGGAGCTCAGCCAGGGAGGAACAGTATTATAGCTGTGGCCGTGGGGATGACAGGGAATGGAGCTCAGCCAGGGAGGAACAGTACTATAGCTGTGGCCGTGGGGATGACAGGGGATGGAGCTCAGCCAGGGAGGAACAGTATTATAGCTGTGGCCACGGGGATGATGGAATGGAGCTCAGCCAGGGAGGAACAGTATTATAGCTGTGGCCATGGGGATGACAGGGTATGGCGCTCAGCCAGGGAGGAACAGTATTATAGCTGTGGCCATGGGGATTATGGAATGGAGCTCAGCCAGGGAGGAACAGTATTGTAACTGTGGCCATGGGTATGATGGAATGGCGCTCAGCCAGGGAGGAACAGTATTATAGCTGTGGCCATGGGGATGACAGGGTATGGAGCTCAGCCAGGGAGGAACAGTATTATAGCTGTGGCCATGGGGATGACAGGGTATGGCGCTCAGCCAGGGAGGAACAGTATTATAGCTGTGGACATGGGGATGACAGGGTATGGAGCTCAGCCAGGGAGGAACAGTATTATAGCTTGGGACATGGGGATGGCCTACTATGGAGCTCAGCCAGGGAGGAACAGTATTATAGCTGTGGCCATGGGGATGATGGAATGGAGCTCAGCCAGGGAGGAACAGTATTATAGCTGTGGCCGTGGGGATGACAGGGAATGTAGCTCAGTTAGGGAGGAACAGTACTATAGCTGTGGCCATGGGGATGACAGGGGATGGAGCTCAGCCAGGGAGGAACAGTATTATAGCTGTGGCCATGGGGATGACAGGGTATGGAGCT
Organism: Oncorhynchus tshawytscha; assembly: GCF_018296145.1. Classification (NCBI taxonomy): domain Eukaryota; kingdom Metazoa; phylum Chordata; class Actinopteri; order Salmoniformes; family Salmonidae; genus Oncorhynchus; species Oncorhynchus tshawytscha. Next base: position 17,154,727 of record NC_056430.1, on the reverse strand, counting down.
CAGCCAGGGAGGAACAGTATTATAGCTGTGGCCGTGGGGATGACAGGGAATGGAGCTCAGCCAGGGAGGAACAGTACTATAGCTGTGGCCGTGGGGATGACAGGGGATGGAGCTCAGCCAGGGAGGAACAGTATTATAGCTGTGGCCATGGGGATGGCCTAGTATGGAGCTCAGCCAGGGAGGAACAGTACTATAGCTGTGGCCATGGGGATGACAGGGTATGGCGCTCAGCCAGGGAGGAACAGTACTATAGCTGTGGACATGGGGATGACAGGGTATGGCACTCAGCCAGGGAGGAACAGTATTATAGCTGTGGACATGGGGATGGCCTAGTATGGAGCTCAGCCAGGGAGGAACAGTATTATAGCTGTGGCCATGGGGATGACAGGGAATGGAGCTCAGCCAGGGAGGAACAGTATTATAGCTGTGGCCATGGGGATGACAGGGATGGAGCTCAGCCTGGGAGGAACAGTATTATAGCTGTGGCCATGGGGATGACAGGGTATGGAGCTCAGCCAGGGAGGAACAGTATTATAGCTGTGGCCATGGGGATGACAGGGAATGGAGCTCAGCCAGGGAGGAACAGTACTATAGCTGTGGCCGTGGGGATGACAGGGATGGAGCTCAGCCAGGGAGGAACAGTATTATAGCTGTGGCCACGGGGGATGATGGAATGGAGCTCAGCCAGGGAGGAACAGTATTATAGCTGTGGCCATGGGGATGACAGGGGATGGAGCTCAGCCAGGGAGGAACAGTATTATAGCTGTGGCCATGGGGATGACAGGGTATGGAGCTCAGCCAGGGAGGAACAGTATTATAGCTGTGGCCATGGGGATGACAGGGAATGGAGCTCAGCCAGGGAGGAACAGTACTATAGCTGTGGCCATGGGGATGACAGGGGATGGAGCTCAGCCAGGGAGGAACAGTATTATAGCTGTGGCCACGGGGGATGATGGAATGGAGCTCAGCCAGGGAGGAACAGTATTATAGCTGTGGCCATGGGGATGACAGGGTATGGCGCTCAGCCAGGGAGGAACAGTATTATAGCTGTGGCCATGGGGATTATGGAATGGAGCTCAGCCAGGGAGGAACATGAACTGTGGCCATGGGTATGATGGAATGGCGCTCAGCCAGGGAGGAACAGTATTATAGCTGTGGCCATGGGGATGACAGGGTATGGAGCTCAGCCAGGGAGGAACAGTATTATAGCTGTGGCCATGGGGATGACAGGGTATGGCGCTCAGCCAGGGAGGAACAGTATTATAGCTGTGGACATGGGGATGACAGGGTGGAGCTCAGCCAGGGAGGAACAGTATTATGGGACATGGGGATGGCCTACTGGAGCTCAGCCAGGGAGGAACAGTATTATAGCTGTGGCCATGGGGATGATGGAATGGAGCTCAGCCAGGGAGGAACAGTATTATAGCTGTGGCCATGGGGATGACAGGGAATGTAGCTCAGTTAGGGAGGAACAGTACTATAGCTGTGGCCATGGGGATGATGGAATGGAGCTCAGCCAGGGAGGAACAGTATTATAGCTGTGGCCATGGGGATGACAGGGAATGGCGCTCAGCCAGGGAGGAACAGTACTATAGCTGTGGCCATGGGGATGACAGGGGATGGAGCTCAGCCTGGGAGGAACAGTATTATAGCTGTGGCCATGGGGATGACAGGGTATGGAGCTCAGCCAGGGAGGAACAGTATTATAGCTGTGGCCATGGGGATGACAGGAATGGAGCTCAGCCAGGGAGGAACAGTACTATAGCTGTGGCCGTGGGGATGACAGGGGATGGAGCTCAGCCAGGGAGGAACAGTATTATAGCTGTGGCCACGGGGATGATGGAATGGAGCTCAGCCAGGGAGGAACAGTATTATAGCTGTGGCCATGGGGATGACAGGGGATGGAGCTCAGCCAGGGAGGAACAGTATTATAGCTGTGGCCATGGGGATGACAGGGTATGGAGCTCAGCCAGGGAGGAACAGTATTATAGCTGTGGCCGTGGGGATGACAGGGAATGGAGCTCAGCCAGGGAGGAACAGTACTATAGCTGTGGCCGTGGGGATGACAGGGGATGGAGCTCAGCCAGGGAGGAACAGTATTATAGCTGTGGCCACGGGGATGATGGAATGGAGCTCAGCCAGGGAGGAACAGTATTATAGCTGTGGCCATGGGGATGACAGGGTATGGCGCTCAGCCAGGGAGGAACAGTATTATAGCTGTGGCCATGGGGATTATGGAATGGAGCTCAGCCAGGGAGGAACAGTATTGTAACTGTGGCCATGGGTATGATGGAATGGCGCTCAGCCAGGGAGGAACAGTATTATAGCTGTGGCCATGGGGATGACAGGGTATGGAGCTCAGCCAGGGAGGAACAGTATTATAGCTGTGGCCATGGGGATGACAGGGTATGGCGCTCAGCCAGGGAGGAACAGTATTATAGCTGTGGACATGGGGATGACAGGGTATGGAGCTCAGCCAGGGAGGAACAGTATTACAACTTGGGACATGGGGATGGCCTACTATGGAGCTCAGCCAGGGAGGAACAGTATTATAGCTGTGGCCATGGGGATGATGGAATGGAGCTCAGCCAGGGAGGAACAGTATTATAGCTGTGGCCGTGGGGATGACAGGGAATGTAGCTCAGTTAGGGAGGAACAGTACTATAGCTGTGGCCATGGGGATGACAGGGGATGGAGCTCAGCCAGGGAGGAACAGTATTATAGCTGTGGCCATGGGGATGACAGGGTATGGAGCTCAGCCAGGGAGGAACAGTATTATAGCTGTGGCCGTGGGGATGACAGGGAATGGAGCTCAGCCAGGGAGGAACAGTACTATAGCTGTGGCCGTGGGGATGACAGGGGATGGAGCTCAGCCAGGGAGGAACAGTATTATAGCTGTGGCCACGGGGATGATGGAATGGAGCTCAGCCAGGGAGGAACAGTATTATAGCTGTGGCCATGGGGATGACAGGGTATGGCGCTCAGCCAGGGAGGAACAGTATTATAGCTGTGGCCATGGGGATTATGGAATGGAGCTCAGCCAGGGAGGAACAGTATTGTAACTGTGGCCATGGGTATGATGGAATGGCGCTCAGCCAGGGAGGAACAGTATTATAGCTGTGGCCATGGGGATGACAGGGTATGGAGCTCAGCCAGGGAGGAACAGTATTATAGCTGTGGCCATGGGGATGACAGGGTATGGCGCTCAGCCAGGGAGGAACAGTATTATAGCTGTGGACATGGGGATGACAGGGTATGGAGCTCAGCCAGGGAGGAACAGTATTACAACTTGGGACATGGGGATGGCCTAGGAGCTCAGCCAGGGAGGAACAGTAGTAGCTGTGGCCATGGGGATGATGGAATGGAGCTCAGCCAGGGAGGAACAGTATTATAGCTGTGGCCGTGGGGATGACAGGGAATGTAGCTCAGTTAGGGAGGAACAGTACTATAGCTGTGGCCATGGGGATGACAGGGGATGGAGCTCAGCCAGGGAGGAACAGTATTATAGCTGTGGCCATGGGGATGACAGGGTATGGAGCTCAGCCAGGGAGGAACAGTATTATAGCTGTGGCCGTGGGGATGACAGGGAATGGAGCTCAGCCAGGGAGGAACAGTACTATAGCTGTGGCCGTGGGGATGACAGGGGATGGAGCTCAGCCAGGGAGGAACAGTATTATAGCTGTGGCCACGGGGATGATGGAATGGAGCTCAGCCACAGAGGGAGCAGTGCTGTAGGTGTGGCCATGGGTATGACACGGATTAGAGCTCAGACAGGAGAGAGCAGTGCTGTAGCAATGGGGATGACAGGGTTTAGAGCTCAGCCAGGAGAGAGCAGTGCTGTAGCCATGGGGATGACAGGGTTTAGAGCTCAGCCAGGAGAGAGCAGTGCTGTGGCCATGGGGATGACAGGGTTTAGAGCTCAGCCAGGAGAGAGCAGTGCTGTAGCCATGGGGATGACAGGGTTTAGAGCTCAGCCAGGAGAGAGCAGTGCTGTAGCCATGGGGATGACAGGGTTTAGAGCTCAGCCAGGAGAGAGCAGTGCTGTAGCCATGGGGATGACAGGGATTAGAGCTCAGCACTCAGAATGCACATGGGAGAGATCAGCATGGACTAGGAGGCTCACAGGGGGAGATGCGAAAGCAAAGCCAGTGTGAGGCAAATTAGTTCAGCTGACAGGTCACCATGGCAATGGATGGAAAGGCAGAATCTTATTCAAATCAAATTTATTTGTCACATGCGCTGAATACAACAGGTGTAGACCTTAACGTGAAATGCTTACTTACAAGTCCTTAACCAACAGTGCAGTTCAATAAATGAAGTTAAGAAAATATTTACTAAAGTACAAAAATAAAATAAAAAAGTAACACAAGAAATTATGTAACGTTAAAGCTTTCTGTTAGCAAGCCAGCTATCTAGCAATGATTGTCATAGCTAGCTAAAGTTAACCAGTAAGTTAAATGTTTTGTCATGGCAAGCTGAAGTTAACCAACTAACGTTAGCTTCATTGTTAGTTAGCAAACCAGCCATCGTACTCCAGCTGGCTAGCTAACAGCAAGATTTAGCTTGCTTTCTGACAAAGTTAGAAATGTATAATACCTGAAACTGTAGCTAGATTCTTACCTGTATACATGGATGAAAGCTTCACGGCAGACTGCAACCCCTTTTATAAGACATCCTGTGTTTCCATCTAGTTCGTACAGCTCGTTTGGCCCATTGTGTTCCACTGATTTCTAAACATGTTATAGGACATTTTGATTAAACATTTTTTATTACATTCAAAAGGCTCTCCTGTGAAGTCGTGACTTGCGACATACGCCTAGTTTCCTGAATAGGGTCACATATTTAAAAGAACATGAACATGTGTGTGTGTGTGTGTGCGTGCGTGCATCTATCAGTTACACATGCATGTCAGTGAATAAACACAAAAAGTAGGTCACATGGGGGAGAGGCGTTGTGCTGTGAAGATTTGCTTTATTTCTTTTTTAAACCAGGTTTGCTGGTCACTTAGCGATATTTGGGCTCTCAAGTGGTTTTACAGTATCAGTAGAAATGTGATCAATGTGGATTATGTAGTTCCTGTAATGTTTGTAAACAACCTGGTAGGATGATAAATACCCTGAACCAGATTACAGGCACTGGTTACAGTGAGAAGCTTCCTCTTGAGCGGGCAGCTTGATGAAAACCAGTCAATATTCAGGTCCCAGAAAAACTATTGGTTTACATCACATACACACTCAAGCATTTCACACACACATTATGTAGATACTGACTGTTAGCACTTGGCAACTCAATTTCAGGAAGGTGTTCCTAATGTTTAGTATACTCAGTGTATTAATATGAGCGATTGTTTGCACTTTCCTGGATAGCTTATTAGAGAGAGACATAATATGGAAAAGAAACAAAGTGAGAAAAACCACTATTCAGCAGTCCATCAATCAGCTGATCTGTATAAGTGTGTATGTGCTGCGGGGTTGAAACTATGAACCCACAGGCTTTTGGGGGAGGGTGGACAATGAGCCTGTCATAGCGGATGTTAGCAATGTCCTGGCAGTTTTTATGGCTGGGATAAGTTCTTTCCTCTTCTGGCGCACACATGCTTCCAAATAGCCCTCATTGAGGAAGTAAGTCCCTCTCAAGTTCTTGGCTCTTTCCAGAACAGCTACCTTGTCCTTGAACCTCAGGAGCTTGATCAGTATTGGTCCTGTCACCTGGGCTAGTGGTGGGTTTCCAGTCCTCTGGGCACGCTCCATCTCAATCTTCCTGGTCCATCTTCAGTTTCTCAGTGGTCATTTCCCTCACTTTGTCCTCAGACTTTGTCCAGGTCTCATATGGAGACTCTGTGATTCCGTCCACAACAATGTGTGTGGTTATTTCAATCTGTGTGTGTGCCTGTCTTTGTGTGTGTGAAACAGTGTTGTAGCACTCAAAACCAGTCTCGGTATATGTGACCGACCACCTTGATTTGGTATTATGTAGCAAAATTTGAAATTGTGTTTTTTACATTGGATAAACGGAACAGTGGGAAAGTAATTCTGCTTTGAAAGTTGATAAACCTGTAACCTCTATTTTGATAAAATGGCCTTTGAATGTTTTGGTATCTACTGGAGAGCTCTTCTTTTGTCTACACCTGTTCAACATCATTCACACCCTCTTAAGCTTTAGAGCCATCCAAACTCTGACCATTTTACTCGCCCTAGCAGAGCTGGTTACCCAGAGTGTTGGTGACAACAATTTTTTGCCGATGTTTACTGACACCGGCTATATTCAATGGGTGTTGAGCGTTCGTAAATTCAGCAGTTATTCTGCGCTCTGGCACACTCAGACGAGAGTGCTCTGAAATCAGAGTAGATGGCCAGACTGAATATACGAACGCACCCGAAATGGTTACTTGCATAGTGGAGTCTTTGTTAAGACATGTAGTCTACCCTGCATGAACCAGGTTCAATATTAGCTAGCTAACATTAGGCTATAACTATCCAAACAAATGGCTCTGAGATAAGAATAACAAGGTCATACACATAATGTTAGGTAGCAAGCCAGCTAACTTTAGCTAGCTAACAGTACACTTTAACTTGAAATGTAACCGCTTTCTGTCAAAATTAGAAACGTGTGTCGTGTCTGGACTATCATTAAATGTGAAGATTGTTATTTTATTAAATAAATTCTCTATGTGTAATTATTATTACGTGATTGAACTAATCATGTAAACTTTAATTAGGAAGTAGGGGAACCATGGGAAAATGTTTATAGGGTCTATTTCCCGAATCGACTCTTCAGATATTTTCATATCTTATCTTAATGTATCATTATTAGCTCATCAGTTCCCATTACTGAATGTTGCAAACCCTTGAATATCTGCACAAACCCTAGCCTAAATGATGAATCAGCAATACACAAATTGGCTTAATTATTTATTTACTAACTAACTAAATAATCACAGAAATACATAAACAAACAGTAGATATTGGTTACTAACACAATGCATTGATAAGTCCCTAGTGGGCTAAACCAGGTATGACGGCTTGGTAGACAATGGAAAGGGGGGGGTGGGTCAGAGAAAGAGCGGGAGATAATTATATTCATTGAAATGCTAATCCTTTGCACACGAATGGCCGCTCATTTGAGAATAATTGCAATGTATATATTTACGCCCGTATGTCGGAATCACCGGTCCGTCTGAAGGAGAATCAGTTCATCAGAGAGTCTCTGGTTAACTTCCCCAGAAGTCACAATGTCTTTTCTAGTTGTCGCTTTCTCAGCGGCTCTGGATAGTGTCTGTTGCATAGAATAGATCAAATCAAATTCATTTATATAGCCCTTTGTACATCAGCTGATATCTCAAAGTGCTGTACCGAAACCCAGCCTAAAACCTCAAACAGCAAGCAATGCAGGTGTAGAAGCACGGTGGCTAGGAAAAACTCCCTAGAAAGGCCAAAACCTAGGAAGAAACCTAGAGAGGAACCAGGCTATGTGGGGTGGCCAGTCCTCTTCTGGCTGTGCCGGGTGGAGATTATAACAGAACATGGCCAAGATGTTCAAATGTTCATAAATGACCAGCATGGTCGTATAATAATACGGCAGAACAGTTGAAACTGGAGCAGCAGCACGGTCAGATGGACTGGGGACAGCAAGGAGTCATCATGTCAGGTAGTCCTGGGGCATGGTCCTAGGGCTCAGGTCCTCTGAGAGAGAGAGAGAAGGAGAGAATTAGAGAACGCACACTTAGATTCACACAGGACACCGAATAGGACAGGAGAAGTACTCCAGATATAACAAACTGACCCTAGCCCCCCGACACATAAACTACTGCAGCATAAATACTGGAGGCTGAGACAGGAGGGGTCAGGAGACACTGTGGCCCCATCCGAGGATAGATGCTAATAGATGCTTCCGCGGTTGTTGGTATTCTCGCACTAGACTTACGTCATTTCCAGCTGCAGACTAGTAATTCTACATCTAGGATTTGCTCTTATTCTGTAGTGATTGATAGTCTCAGAGTTGAACCATTTCCAGCCGTGTAACCAACACTACACTCTGTCTGGTCTCCGTGGCCTATAGAGTTGTAGTTCTGAACCACTTCAACATGTAGCGTCATCTTCATATTTTCTGGTCAAATGGTCTATAGAATTGTAGCCCTTCCAACATGACAACTCCGTCCCGGGGTTCTCTGACTAAATGGTCATTTTGTATGAGGTGGGTTTTATACTCTGTGGAAGAAGGGGCGGTTGTATGACTCTTAATGTAATGTCTGGGCTCACGGGGGTGTAGCCACTGACTAGTTAAACTTTATATGAAAATCCATACTCTCATTTAATCTTTTCACAAATAGTTTAATATTTACTCATTCATTTTATCCATCATCTGGATGTAAATCTGATAATTGAAAAGTGTACACAAACAGAGATACAGTAATGTGGGTTTCCTGTCCTTCATGAGATCACCAAATGAAGCACACTAGTCATGACTGTCCCTTAAATGTCCACGGACCACTCCCACATTCTCAACAATATAAATATTGTTTAATTATTCAAATGATGTCCAAGGGTTTCTCTGGGTTCCACAATTTACATTCCAATCTCGAAAACTACAGAGCATAGGGGCAGCGTATTCTATGACCGACCATAGAACAGCTGGCTTCCCGCTCTCCCACTCTATGAGAGAGAGCACGCTGTAGAGCGGACCCACTGTAACCTGATCCTTCAGATCGTCACAGGAGAGTTATGACACGTGTAATATCTGAAAATGTAGCTATGTAGACTATCTTATCCTTATAAATCATAGATGGATGCGTCTCCTGTCACGGATGCCATGGTTTCCCTTAGTTTGACGATGTAAACCGGAGACAAAAAGTGGAGAGCAACACTTATGCAGTTTTACTAGGCGATACATTTAAAAATACGCGTTAAACAGGATTACCTACAAATACTGACCAGCTCAAATAGACAGAAGAGTGCTGTATGGCAGACCAATCCAAACTCATCTCTCGGCATGTCCAGCCCACTCATTATCTCAGCCAATCATGGCTAGCAGGAAGGTTGCTGACTTTTTCTGTGGCTAAACCAACTAGGCTTGTAATTTAACAATTGTATTCATATTTACAGATGGCATACAAGTTTGTTATTAAGGCACATGAAAGTTCACATGTTCCAGAAGGCATTTCAGCCAAAAAACGAATTTTGATTTTAAAAAAAGTTTACGTTCAAACGGCTCTCCTGTGAAGTAGTGACCCACGACATATGCCTAGTTTCCTGAAACGGGTCACGTATTGAGTGTCTCAGTCTTGTCTCTGTGTCTGATACGTTTGTACTTGGTCTTGACTCGGTCTCAGACAGTGAGGACTCCTAATTTCTTTTCGAGACTAGCCGAGACCAGCAGGGTAAAAAACTCATAACTATCAGCTTTCATTCAGTCAGTGCATAAAACCGCTTCGCCAGGCCAAATATATACTCCTTTCTAGAAACATGAATACAATATCTTAACAGCCTTTAAATCTATTGTAGACATGTTTGTGCAGTGGCAAACCTATATAGGCCTTCAGTGTGTGACAGGTTGGTGATTCTGAAAGGACAGCTGTAATACTAGAGCACTCATGTAAGAGCACTTTTTATAAAACACAAAGGGCCAGTGGTGTAATGGTGGTGTATACGCAGGTATAAGCCATACACCCACTTTTTTTTCAGATGGCATTGCGTACACTCACTTCTTAATCCCTACTGATGTGTATCAAAGTAGTGTAGTGGAAGTATACAACTTATCAATGATGTAGTACAATAGACAAAATCATGCACAAAGTAGCCTACACAATCGCAAAGCAGGTGAATTATATTCACACACAAAGCCTAATGTCAGAGGAATATCATCTCCAGGCAGCAAGAATGTGCAGCTCTCAAATAGTTTTGGGATGGAGCATTTTAAGACATTTTAACTTATGATATTTACCATGCTAACTAAGGCAACAACGGGTATGCAAACCAGGTATTGAAAACGTTAAGTCTGAACTGTTGGTTAGTAGGCTATTTGTGAAGCACAATTGTCATCATGAGCTGTTTGCATCAGAAGCGTAGACATGGATGGGCCTGGGTTTACAGAGACCCACCCACTGGGGAGCCAGGTCCTGACAGGCCCACCGACTGGGGAGCCAGGTTCTGACAGGCCCACCCACTGGGGAGCCAGGTTCTGACAGGCCCACCCACTGGGGAGCCAGGTTCTGACAGGCCCACCCACTGGGGAGCCAGGTTCTGACAGGACCACCCACTGGGGAGCCAGGTCCTGACAGGACCACCCACTGGGGAGCCAGGTCCTGACAGGCCCACCCAATCAGATTGATGTGGTTTAAGCATTGTTGTGGACTTAGGCCATCACATTTTTGCATTTTTTTCTATTAAAAAAAGGTGTGATTTTGAGAGTGAAAATCTGAAAAACATAGGAAAACTCATAAAAACAACAATATAAAACAAAGGATTTTTACACAGGGTGCCTTTCCTTCGCTGGGAGGGCTGATTTAGGATTTTTTTGCCAAATTTGATGGAAAGACAGCAGTCACATACAGCATGATGTTGAAAGACAGCAGTCACACACAGCATGATGTTGAAGGACAGCAGTCACACACAGCACGCTGTTGAAGGACAGCAGTCACACACATCATGATGTTGAAGGACAGCAGTCACACACATCATGATGTTGAAGGACAGCAGTCACACACAGCATGGTGTTGAAGGACAGCAGTCACACACAGCATGATGTTAAAAGACAGCAGTCACACACAGCATGATGTTGAAGGATAAGCAGTCCATAAAATCATAAGAACACAAAAACAACCATTAAGCATTTCCCAATTGAAATGTACAACAATTACTTCCCATAGAATAAAAAAAATGGACCTTTAGCACACAAAGTAACTGGTGACCTAAAGCTTAAAGTGGAACTTTGCAGATATGAAACAAACAGAAAATCATAATATCAGTCAAAAATAAAAATAAATCCCAGTTTATGCTACAAAACCAACATAATAAGAGGTTTTAAAAATAGGTTATATTTGACTCAACTTTCCATTTGACTGCACTTTCCAACACTAAGGCTTTGTTGGCAGAAAATATGGATGCAGTTTGTATTTGTATTTATTATGGATCTCCATTAGCTGCTGCCAAAGCAGCAGCTACTGTTCCTGGGGTCCAGCAAAATTATGGTAGTTCAATGCTTTACTAATATAATTCACCAAAACATTTCTTGGTGGTCCAAAAAATATTGTTGTCAGGTTGTAAATCCCAGCTGGCCTGGTACATCGCTTGCTGCATCCATTGGGATGCACTGTTTCAGTTTCAATAACTCAATATTCTGGACAAAAATGGATGAATGTAATTAAGGCTGGGAAAACAATCAAACTATCAAGGGCAATGATCCCAAGTCAGTCATAATGTGGCTAATAGGCTATCATATCTACTTATGTAGCAAGCTAAAAACACAGAGCCTAATGTTGGCTAGCTAGCTGCTAGAAGGATCTCATGTTATGCCATTGGAGGAGTGGTTGAGTGACTGACTTTTTCCCCTCATAATTTTTCGGTAGCTATAGACAGCTAGAGTTGCAGGTGTCATTTGGTTAGCTAGCAAGAACTTGAACGACTGTTATTCAGTTAGCATATCTCTTGCATTCACAAATTCACTCTGGCTATCTACTCCGATTTCAGAGCACTCTCATCTGAGTGTGCCAGAGCACAGAACAACTGATGAATTTACGAATGACCAACACCCGCTAATATGACTGGTGTAAGTAAACATGGACAAAAAAAGTACTAGTTAGTCTAGATTATTATTTGACCCTGCTGGTCATCTATGAACATTTGAACATCTTGGCCATGTTCTGTTATAATCTCCACCCGCCACAGCCAGAAGAGAACTGGCCACTCCTCATAGCCTGGTTCCTCTCTAGGTTTCTTCCTAGGTTTTGGCCTTTCTAGGGAGTTTTTCCTAACCACCGTGCTTCTACACCTGGATTGCTTGCTGTTTGGGGTTTTAGGCTGGGTTTCTGTACAGCACTTTGTGACATCAGCTGATGTAAGTAGGGCATTATAAATACATTTGATTGATAGATTGCATGTAAAAAGCCTACCCAGCTCTGATACTGCGAGTAAAATGGTCAGAGTGAGGTGTTCTCTCACTTGTGTCTGGAAGTAGCAAGCTAGCCTACTTCAGCCAATTAGCTTGGGTGCTTGGTTGGGATAAGCATGCATTGGCAGGTAAGCTGCAGAAGGATGAGGAGCCTGCAATTCCCCGTTATCAATTTTGACGACCAACTAATGAAAGAGATTGAGAGGGTTTATCGAATGTTCCTTTGTTTGATTCGAGCTCATCTTGCTCTGGATAGCTTTAGTTGTTAATCTCATTTATGTACATATCTGAGGGTGAGAGAGCCTATCTTTTCATGGTTGTTTGATCAATAGGACAGTAAAGTTTCCAAATGTAAGAGGACTCCATGGTGTCTACATATTTGCAGAAATCCATTCGGGTGTATTTTGTGGCTTTTAGAGAATGCGTTCTAATGATCTAAAGTCACACTTTTGCAACTGCCTGTAAACGCACGGTTCAGATCGAATGATGGCTGGCCCGTGTGGTTTCATACATGTAAGTTATTTTCAAAGAAATGGCTAACAAGAGCAAGCGCGCTGCAATAAAAAACACAGTTCCACTTACCAGATGATGATCGTTTGAAACTTAGCTTCTTGTTGAAACTTATTCTTGAAAAGGGAGAAGCTAACAAATTAGCAGCAACATCCTCTTTGATAACACCTGCTGCACCTGCTGCACCTGCTGCAGCCACTAGCAAACTAGCTGACAACAAAGCTAGCTAGCTAGACCGTGGGAAAGCTACTGCTCCATATTGCACAGTGACCTGTTGGCCTTCAAGAAGGAAGAATATTCCATACGTTTTTGTAAAAACGGTCCCACCCATTAAATCAAAATGTGATTGGGTGAATGGAATATGCCTTTATCTAGCTTCTGATGGCCTACCCAATGGCTGATTTAGCTAGCTAGATTTATCTCCCCAGAGTACAGCAAAGAAAAACCATGATTGGATCATTGTTAACCCTTTCCTTATCAACAAAAACTGACAAGATTAAATCAGAACATCATTGAAAATAATCATATCATTATCATTATTATTAAAATAATTAATTTATAAATCCTTAGCCCTTCTCTGAAGACGTAGAAGGCCCATTGTTCCCCACTGTGTTTGGGTTAGTAATAATTTGTAGAGTTGCTCTATTTTCCCTCAGCATGCATTTTTTCACTATTTTCAATGTCTAAAGAATCTATATTGTTCTGAAATATGAATGTGAATGGTGTGAAATGGCTAGCTAGTTAGCGGGGTGTGCGCTAATAGCGGTTCAATCGGTGACATCACTAGCTCTGAGACCTTGAAGTAGCCGCAGCGCAGCGCGATGGGTAACGGTGCTTCGAGGGTGACTGTTGTCAATATGTGCAGAGGGTCCCTGGTTCGGGGCAAGGAGAGGGACGGAAGCAATACTGTTCCATGAACACAGAAATACTGGATATTTTGAACTCTTATTATGGTGGTGATTTAACAAAATGTCTACCTCCTCACGCCATTTGCACACACTGTATATAGACTTTTTTTTCTATTGTGTTATTGACTGTACGCTTGTTTATTCTATGTGTAACTCTGTGTTGTTGTTTGTGTCGCACTGCTTTGCTTTATCTTGGCCAGGTCCCAGTTGTAAATGAGAACTTGTTCTCAACTAGCTTACCTGGTTAAATAAAAGTGGAATAAAAAAATAACAATCGTGGTCTTGAATTGGACTCCCATTTTTCTGGTCTCGGTCTTGACTCGGTGTCAGACCCCTTGTCCTCCTCCCGGTCTTGGTCTTGACTCGGTGTCAGACCCCTTGTCCCCCTCCCGGTCTCGGTCTTAACTCGGTGTCAGACCCCTTGTCCTCCTCCCGGTCTCGGTCTTGACTCGGACTTGATATACTCCGGTCTTGGTCTTGAATCGGTCTCAGTTTAAGTGGTCTAAAACAAATTGTCAAATTGAATATGCATGAACCTGAGTTTTTTGTTTCTCTCTCTCCTTTACCTCCCTCTCCTCTCTCTCTATTTCCCTCTCTTTCGCTCCATCTCTCTCTCCTAGCGGTCCAGTCTCTGAACAGTCTGAATGACCAGATAGCCCACTTCATGATGACCAGGCCCGGCACTCTGTCCCGGGAGGACGAGGCCTTCATGCCTGAAGAGAGAGACACCTTGAAGGAGTCCATGGCCCTGATGAGGCACCTACTCTTGGACGCACAGGTACAACACCTGACGTCTAACCTCTAACCACTGATCATTCACCACCTTTAAAACCAGGTCAAGAATCAAAAGGGCAAACAAGCCTCTTTGCTGTATGAGTCTGCTGAAATCATGTGGGGAGGAAGGAATGTTTTCACAGCAATTCAGGGAATTAATGTTATGGTGACTCATACTTGGGCTGTTTAGACTTGACTAGAGTATTAATAGTCAATTCACTCCAATCTCATTAAAAAGTATTTCAACTGATACTATGCTAGACCATTTCCCTCCAAGCAAGCAAGCAAACTAATATTTATTTTAGTCCTGGGGCTTTTGTTCTACTCTTTCACTTTGTGTTTCCTTTTCCTGGAGAGGATGTAGCTTCTCCCGGGGAACAGACACTGACAGGGCAGCTATGAGCTTACTGACTCTATGCAGGACCTGGGAGAGGCAAAAGTCCAACAAAACGGAATCGTCCCCAAATGTCGACATTTGAATAATTGAATGCCACCTCGTTCGAAGAGGAGCATAAATAATGCATTGGTCTCTCAGTCTCTCTGAAGCTCCTGATCAAATTGAGCTGTTCAAAATAATTAGTGACAACATCAGCACTGCAGATATGGCCATAATGTGACTGACTCTGCCGCGGCTCACTCACTAATTACAGTATGCATAAACCAAGGCCCCAACATCATTGTCTCCAATCTGGCAACACAATCTGGCCCTAACTCTGTGATAAAGCAATAGATTGTTTGTATCTCTCTCAATCCTCCGGATGTTTGGAAATAAAATGCTTGCTTCAATCACAATGCCTTCCATTGTCTTTTCTAAAGACTTCTTTCCTGAACATAATGATGTCCTTTCTTCATCCGAGGGGACTCTTTATGTATAATATGTGATGAATTTCTATAGAAAGAATCCGTCTGGCCGTAGGGAGAAGTAATAAAACAATCTGCTTGAATCCTCCGGTTTGCCTTGGATCGTTTGATAATTCCTCTTTACACTTTTTATTTCCCCCTTTATCACCTTGTTCCCTTTCTTGTTTTGATGGATGTTCTCCGAGACTTGACATAGTGATGCATTTGGCTCATCCTTTAGTCACATCACACACTTGATGGATATAGAGTCCCCTCGCCATTGTCCCTAAGATATTTTCCTGAGACGCTGCGGTGTCATTGATTAAAGAGAATGTAATTCAGCAAAAGGCCATTGCCTTCTCCTCAGCCCATTTGTATGCAAGCCGGAGTGAAAGATAGTTAGCCCGCAGTCAGTTTTTCTGCAGCTCAACAATAGAACACTGTAGGGTGATGGATGAGCAGTAGCCTCTGCCATGAATGGACTGCTGATTATCTCTGTGAGAAGTTGTACTTCTAAAAGTTGGTTGTAGTTTAATGTTAACTGAATCATCCTGTAACTGCCAAGTTGACTAAGTATCTACCTGTTGCCATGGCTCTGTGTCCAGTAGACCCATTAACTTTACCTGCACCCCTCTCTTCCCTTGTGGGTCTCTCCTGTCACCTGAGCCTCTCCATGAGGCCCTTTTCTGCAGTAGAGTAGCTACAGTATAAGCTGCCCCTCTTCGACTGACAGCTGCTTGCTGCCATAGCGATGAGTCTTGTATCCTCTCCAGGAGATTCCTTACAGGACAGTGTGTAGTGGTAGGCTAAGCTTACACATCAGTCTGTCTCACTGGGTGTGTCTCTCTTCTACATTCCCTGATTTCCTATGGGTATGAGCACAGTAGGACCTTTCTGAACTGTGCTGCACAATGCTCTGTTTGATCAGACTACACGATCGCAGTAATTACAGCCTTATATCCTTAGTGTATGACTTTGCCCAGAGAACCTCCCAAAATAAAAGGTGAGAAAAAATGAGACTATTTCCATGATGCCTACACAGGAGCAGTGCCTGCCTGTCTGTCTGTCTGCGTGCTTGTCTATCTGCATGCGTGCCTGCCTACGTGCTTGTCTGTCTGTCTGTCTGCCTGCCTGCCTGCGTGTCCGTCAGTCCGTCCGGCCAAACAGTAGAGCAGCAGTAAGCACTCAGGTGGAATATTAAATCAGTCTCTCCCCACCTCTATCTCCCCCCATCTCCCCTCTCTCTCCTTCCTTCTGTATTAGCTGTCAATCTCGGGGTAAGTCTGAACCAAAAGTCCAGCTAGCTGACAGTGTTTCAGCAGCAGACTACAGCTGACCTCAGCCTAATTGGTTCTGTGGCAGAGCCAGACTGGCCTGTTCTGGCACCCCGTGGAACCTTAAAGAGCCGCAGAAAGAAAAAAGCAACTCTGGAGCAGTGGCTAGTTTAGCATGTCAATCTTGGTGGGGGAAACTCAAAACATTTTTATAAGGTGCATGCCAGCAAAGCCACAACACAACACTAAACAATACATTAATTGCACCATAACGGCAACAAATGGTGCCCACAAAATGTTAGGGCCTACATTTTTATTTTATTTATTTTATTTAACCTTTATTTAACCAGGTAGGCTAGTTGAGAACAAGTTCTCATTTGCAACTGCGACCTGGCCAAGATAAAGCGTAGCAATTCGACACATACAACAACACAGAGTTACACATGGAATAAACAAAACATACAGTCAATAATACAGTAGAACAAAAGAAAAGAAAAAGTCTATATACAGTGAGTGCAAATGAGGTAAGTTAAGGAAATAAATAGGCCATGGTGGCGAAGTAATTACAGTATAGCAATTAAACACTGGAATGGTAGATCGGCAGAAAGCTGGCCTGACAGCAGAGCTTTCCTTTAAACCACATGGAGTGAATCTTTACCACTGCTACACCTGGCTATCAGCAGAGCCTTGTCTGTCAGAGAAACAGTTCATTCAGGATCATTTACTGCCTTTTAAAAGCATAGCTGATATGGCTGACTTGCTTAAATATATATGGTTTCTAGTGACTCCTTGTGGATTTGTGTAACTCAATAAGAACCACATTCTCCTTCATAATAACCATCGACAACATGAGTTTAGACTTGAACCATACACCAAAATTATTACATTTATGTTCGGTAAATTCATAATGTTTATTCTTCTATCATTGACACTTACACACACCTGGGTATCAAGATTTTGATTGTATGACTTCATCTTCAAGTATAATTTTTTTCAGGGATCTCTTGGGAATGATTTTGCTGAAAATTGTGTCTCCACCGGGCTGAGCTGGTTCACTCACAAAACAGAGCACAAAACAGAAAACATGTCTGATGAAACTGCAGTTCCTCACAATAAAATGACCGCTTTTAATAAAGGTTGTTTAAAAAGAAATAAGACCATTTCTATACGACATTAAACTAATTGTTTTGAGACCTCTGAAAGTGTTAGAAAAGTCCCTAGCTCTAAGTATAAGTGTATAAGCAAGTGCAAGCAAATGAGCTGCGACCAGTTAGGCCTTCGTTCAGCACGTTCAAAACAGACACCGACAGAAGTTCAGAGATGTTAGTTCAGATAAATTCAGCAGGACGTTGAGGCCTTAACTTTACTCTTCTTTAAGTCACCAGAGAGAGAGAGAGAGAGAGAGAGAGACGCTCTTACCATTTGAAGTATTTTATTAGGCCTATGTGGTCTACAAAGGAAGGAAAATACAATCACAAGGATCCACTTTTATAGACAATATACCTACGCACACATCGCATTGCGCAAACAAAACAACCCTCGCAATATCAACTGGAATTACATGAGTTTATTACTGAACTTTCACTAGCGAACATGGTTATAGAGCCAACAACATTATATAGTATCCCTTTTTCATGGTTACAGACCCAACAACATTATATAGTATCCCCTCCTCATGGTTATAGAGCCAACAACATTATATAGTATCCCCTCCTCATGGTTATAGAGCCAACAACATTATATAGTATCCCCTCCTCATGGTTATAGAGCCAACAACATTATATAGTATCCCCTCCTCATGGTTACAGACCCAACAACATTATATAGTATCCCCTCCTCATGGTTACAGACCCAACAACATTATATAGTATCCCCTCCTCATGGTTACAGACCCAACAACATTATATAGTATCCCCTCCTCATGGTTCCAGACCCAACAACATTATATAGTATCCCTTTTTCATGGTTACAGACCCAACAACATTATATAGTATCCCCTCATGGTTACAGACCCAACAACATTATATAGTATCCCCTCCTCATGGTTACAGACCCAACAACATTATATAGTATCCCCTCCTCATGGTTACAGACGCAACAACATTATATAGTATCCCTTTTTCATGGTTACAGACCCAACAACATTATATAGTATCCCCTTTTCATGGTTACAGACCTAACAACAATATATAGTATCCCATCCTCATGGTTATAGACCCAACAACATTATATAGTATTCCCTCCACATGGTTACAGACCCAACAACATTATATAGTATCCCCTCCTCATGGTTACAGACCCAACAACATTATATAGTATCCCCTCCACATGGTTACAGACCCAACAACATTATATAGTATCCCCTCCTCATGGTTACAGACCCAACAACATTATATAGTATCCCTTTTTCATGGTTACAGACCCAACAACATTATATAGTATCCCCTCCTCATGGTTCCAGGCCCAACAACATTATATAGTATCCCTTTTTCATGGTTACAGACCCAACAACAGAATAGCATCCCCTCCTCATGGTTACAGACCCAACAACATTATATAGTATCCCCTCCTCATGGTTACAGACCCAACAACAGAAAGCATCCCCTCCTCATGGTTCCAGACCCAACAGCATTATATAGTATCCCCTCCTCATGGTTACAGACCCAACAACATTATATAGCATCCCCTCCTCATGGTTACAGATCCAACAACATTATATAGTATCCCCTCCTCATGGTTACAGACCCAACAACATTGTATAGTATCCTCTCCTCATGGTTACAGATCCAACACCAGTATAGCATCCTCTCCTCATGGTTACAGACCCAACAACATTATATAGCATCCCCTAATCATGGTTACAGACCCAACAACATTATATAGTATCCCTTCCTCATGGTTACAGACCCAACAACATTATATAGTATCCCCTCCTCATGGTTACAGATCCAACAACATTATATAGTATCCCCTCCTCATGGTTACAGACCCAACAACATTATATAGTATCCCCTCCTCATGGTTACAGATCCAACAACATTATATAGTATCCCCTCCTCATGGTTACAGACCCAACAACATTATATAGTATCCCCTCCTCATGGTTACAGATCCAACAACATTATATAGTATCCCCTCCTCATGGTTCCAGACCCAACAACATTATATAGTATCCCCTCCTCATGGTTATAGACCCAACAACATTATATAGTATCCCCTCCTCATGGTTACAGACCCAACAACATTATATAGTATCCCCTCCTCATTGTTACAGACCCAACAACATTATATAGTATCCCCTCATGGTTACAGACCCAACAACATTATATAGTATCCTCTCCTCATGGTTACAGATCCAACACCAGTATAGCATCCCCTCCTCATGGTTACAGACCCAACAACATTATATAGCATCCCCTAATCATGGTTACAGACCCAACAACATTATATAGTATCCCCTCCTCATGGTTACAGACCCAACAACATTATATAGTATCCCTTCCTCATGGTTACAGACCCAACAACATTATATAGTATCCCCTCCTCATGGTTACAGATCCAACAACATTATATAGTATCCCCTCCTCATGGTTACAGACCCAACAACATTATATAGTATCCCCTCCTCATGGTTACAGATCCAACAACATTATATAGTATCCCCTCCTCATGGTTACAGACCCAACAACATTATATAGTATCCCCTCCTCATGGTTACAGACCCAACAACATAATATAGTATCCCTTTTTCATTGTTACAGACCCAACAACATTATATAGTATCCCCTCCTCATGGTTACAGACCCAACAACATTGTATAGTATCCTCTCCTCATGGTTACAGATCCAACACCAGTATAGCATCCTCTCCTCGTGGTTACAGACCCAACAACATTATATAGCATCCCCTAATCATGGTTACAGACCCAACAACATTATATAGTATCCCTTCCTCATGGTTACAGACCCAACAACATTATATAGTATCCCCTCCTCATGGTTACAGATCCAACAACATTATATAGTATCCCCTCCTCATGGTTACAGACCCAACAACATTATATAGTATCCCCTCCTCATGGTTACAGATCCAACAACATTATATAGTATCCCCTCCTCATGGTTACAGACCCAACAACATTATATAGTATCCCCTCCTCATGGTTACAGATCCAACAACATTATATAGTATCCCCTCCTCATGGTTCCAGACCCAACAACATTATATAGTATCCCCTCCTCATGGTTATAGACCCAACAACATTATATAGTATCCCCTCCTCATGGTTACAGACCCAACAACATTATATAGTATCCCCTCCTCATTGTTACAGACCCAACAACATTATATAGTATCCCCTCATGGTTACAGACCCAACAACATTATATAGTATCCTCTCCTCATGGTTACAGATCCAACACCAGTATAGCATCCCCTCCTCAAGGTTACAGACCCAACAACATTATATAGCATCCCCTAATCATGGTTACAGACCCAACAACATTATATAGTATCCCTCCTCATGGTTACAGACCCAACAACATTATATAGTATCCCTTCCTCATGGTTACAGACCCAACAACATTATATAGTATCCCCTCCTCATGGTTACAGATCCAACAACATTATATAGTATCCCCTCCTCATGGTTACAGACCCAACAACATTATATAGTATCCCCTCCTCATGGTTACAGATCCAACAACATTATATAGTATCCCCTCCTCATGGTTACAGACCCAACAACATTATATAGTATCCCCTCCTCATGGTTACAGACCCAACAACATAATATAGTATCCCCTTTTCATTGTTACAGACCCAACAACATTATATAGTATCCCCTCCTCATTTCCTTACAGATCCAACAACATTATATAGTATCCCCTCGTCATGATTACAGACCCAACAACATTATATCGTATCCCCTCCTCATGGTTCCAGACCCAACAACATTATATAGTATCCCTTTTTCATGGTTACAGACCCAACAACAGAATAGCATCCCCTCCTCATGGTTACAGACCCAACAACATTATATAGTATCCCCTCCTCATGGTTACAGACCCAACAACAGAAAGCATCCCCTCCTCATGGTTCCAGACCCAACAGCATTATATAGTATCCCCTCCTCATGGTTACAGACCCAACAACATTATATAGCATCCCCTCCTCATGGTTACAGATCCAACAACATTATATAGTATCCCCTCCTCATGGTTACAGACCCAACAACATTGTATAGTATCCTCTCCTCATGGTTACAGATCCAACACCAGTATAGCATCCTCTCCTCATGGTTACAGACCCAACAACATTATATAGCATCCCCTAATCATGGTTACAGACCCAACAACATTATATAGTATCCCTTCCTCATGGTTACAGACCCAACAACATTATATAGTATCCCCTCCTCATGGTTACAGATCCAACAACATTATATAGTATCCCCTCCTCATGGTTACAGACCCAACAACATTATATAGTATCCCCTCCTCATGGTTACAGATCCAACAACATTATATAGTATCCTCTTTTCAGGATTACAGACCCAACAACAACAATATATAGTATCCCCTTTTCATGGTTACAGACCCAACAACATTATATAGTATCCCCTTTTCATGGTTACAGACCCAACAACATTATATAGTAGCCCCTTTTCATGGTTACAGACCCAACAACATTATATAGTATCCCCTTTTCA
Organism: Oncorhynchus tshawytscha; assembly: GCF_018296145.1. NCBI lineage: Eukaryota > Metazoa > Chordata > Actinopteri > Salmoniformes > Salmonidae > Oncorhynchus > Oncorhynchus tshawytscha. The sequence continues at coordinate 17,132,606 of NC_056430.1, read as the reverse complement.
TGGTTACAGACCCAACAACATTATATAGTATCCCCTCCTCATGGTTACAGACCCAACAACATTATATAGTATCCCCTCATGGTTACAGACCCAACAATATTATATAGTATCCTCTCCTCATGGTTACAGATCCAACACCAGTATAGCATCCCCTCCTCAAGGTTACAGACCCAACAACATTATATAGCATCCCCTAATCATGGTTACAGACCCAACAACATTATATAGTATCCCCTCCTCATGGTTACAGACCCAACAACATTATATAGTATCCCTTCCTCATGGTTACAGACCCAACAACATTATATAGTATCCCCTCCTCATGGTTACAGATCCAACAACATTATATAGTATCCCCTCCTCATGGTTACAGACCCAACAACATTATATAGTATCCCCTCCTCATGGTTACAGATCCAACAACATTATATAGTATCCCCTCCTCATGGTTACAGACCCAACAACATTATATAGTATCCCCTCCTCATGGTTACAGACCCAACAACATAATATAGTATCCCCTTTTCATTGTTACAGACCCAACAACATTATATAGTATCCCCTCCTCAAGGTTACAGATCCAACAACATTATATAGTATCCCCTCCTCATGATTACAGACCCAACAACATTATATCGTATCCCCTCCTCATGGTTCCAGACCCAACAACATTATATAGTATCCCTTTTTCATGGTTACAGACCCAACAACAGAATAGCATCCCCTCCTCATGGTTACAGACCCAACAACATTATATAGTATCCCCTCCTCATGGTTACAGACCCAACAACAGAAAGCATCCCCTCCTCATGGTTCCAGACCCAACAGCATTATATAGTATCCCCTCCTCATGGTTACAGACCCAACAACATTATATAGCATCCCCTCCTCATGGTTACAGATCCAACAACATTATATAGTATCCCCTCCTCATGGTTACAGACCCAACAGCATTGTATAGTATCCTCTCCTCATGGTTACAGATCCAACACCAGTATAGCATCCTCTCCTCATGGTTACAGACCCAACAACATTATATAGCATCCCTAATCATGGTTACAGACCCAACAACATTATATAGTATCCCTTCCTCATGGTTACAGACCCAACAACATTATATAGTATCCCCTCCTCATGGTTACAGATCGAACAACATTATATAGTATCCCCTCCTCATGGTTACAGACCCAACAACATTATATAGTATCCCCTCCTCATGGTTACAGATCCAACAACATTATATAGTATCCTCTTTTCAGGGTTACAGACCCAACAACAACAATATATAGTATCCCCTTTTCATGGTTACAGACCCAACAACATTATATAGTATCCCCTTTTCATGGTTACAGACCCAACAACATTATATAGTAGCCCCTTTTCATGGTTACAGACCCAACAACATTATATAGTATCCCCTCCTCATGGTTACAGACCCAACAACATTATATAGTATCCCCTCATGGTTACAGACCCAACAACATTATATAGTATCCTCTCCTCATGGTTACAGATCCAACACCAGTATAGCATCCCCTCCTCAAGGTTACAGACCCAACAACATTATATAGCATCCCCTAATCATGGTTACAGACCCAACAACATTATATAGTATCCCCTCCTCATGGTTACAGACCCAACAACATTATATAGTATCCCTTCCTCATGGTTACAGACCCAACAACATTATATAGTATCCCCTCCTCATGGTTACAGATCCAACAACATTATATAGTATTCCCTCCTCATGGTTACAGACCCAACAACATTATATAGTATCCCCTCCTCATGGTTACAGATCCAACAACATTATATAGTATCCCCTCCTCATGGTTACAGACCCAACAACATTATATAGTATCCCCTCCTCATGGTTACAGACCCAACAACATAATATAGTATCCCTTTTTCATGGTTACAGACCCAACAACATTATATAGTATCCCCTCCTCAAGGTTACAGATCCAACAACATTATATAGTATCCCCTCCTCATGGTTACAGACCCAACAACATTATATCGTATCCCCTCCTCATGGTTCCAGACCCAACAACATTATATAGTATCCCTTTTTCATGGTTACAGACCCAACAACAGAATAGCATCCCCTCCTCGTGGTTACAGACCCAACAACATTATATAGTATCCCCTCCTCATGGTTACAGACACAACAACAGAAAGCATCCCCTCCTCATGGTTACAGATCCAACAACATTATATAGTATCCTCTCCTCATGGTTACAGATCCAACACCAGTATAGCATCCTCTCCTCATGGTTACAGACCCAACAACATTATATAGCATCCCCTAATCATGGTTACAGACCCAACAACATTATATAGTATCCCTTCCTCATGGTTACAGACCCAACAACATTATATAGTATCCCCTCCTCATGGTTACAGATCCAACAACATTATATAGTATCCCCTCCTCATGGTTACAGACCCAACAACATTATATAGTATCCCCTCCTCATGGTTACAGATCCAACAACATTATATAGTATCCCCTCCTCATGGTTACAGACCCAACAACATTATATAGTATCCCCTCCTCATGGTTACAGATCCAACAACATTATATAGTATCCCCTCCTCATGGTTCCAGACCCAACAACATTATATAGTATCCCCTCCTCATGGTTATAGACCCAACAACATTATATAGTATCCCCTCCTCATGGTTACAGACCCAACAACATTATATAGTATCCCCTCCTCATGGTTACAGACCCAACAACATTATATAGTATCCCCTCATGGTTACAGACCCAACAACATTATATAGTATCCTCTCCTCATGGTTACAGATCCAACACCAGTATAGCATCCCCTCCTCAAGGTTACAGACCCAACAACATTATATAGCATCCCTAATCATGGTTACAGACCCAACAACATTATATAGTATCCCTTCCTCATGGTTACAGATCCAACAACATTATATAGTATCCCCTCCTCATGGTTACAGACCCAACAACATTATATAGTATCCCCTCCTCATGGTTACAGATCCAACAACATTATATAGTATCCCCTCCTCATGGTTACAGACCCAACAACATCATATAGCATCCCTAATCATGGTTACAGACCCAACAACATTATATAGTATCCCTTCCTCATGGTTACAGATCCAACAACATTATATAGTATCCCCTCCTCATGGTTACAGACCCAACAACATTATATAGTATCCCCTCCTCAAGGTTACAGATCCAACAACATTATATAGTATCCCCTCCTCATGATTACAGACCCAACAACATTATATCGTATCCCCTCCTCATGGTTCCAGACCCAACAACATTATATAGTATCCCTTTTTCATGGTTACAGACCCAACAACAGAATAGCATCCCCTCCTCATGGTTACAGACCCAACAACATTATATAGTATCCCCTCCTGATGGTTACAGACCCAACAACAGAAAGCATCCCCTCCTCATGGTTCCAGACCCAACAACATTATATAGTATCCCCTCCTCATGGTTACAGATCCAACAACATTATATAGTATCCCCTCCTCATGGTTACAGACCCAACAACATTATATAGTATCCCCCCTCATGGTTACAGATCCAACAACATTATATAGTATCCCCTCCTCAAGGTTACAGATCCAACAACATTATATAGTATCCCCTCCTCATGATTACAGACCCAACAACATTATATCGTATCCCCTCCTCATGGTTCCAGACCCAACAACATTATATAGTATCCCTTTTTCATGGTTACAGACCCAACAACAGAATAGCATCCCCTCCTCATGGTTATAGACCCAACAACATTATATAGTATCCCCTCCTCATGGTTACAGACCCAACAACATTATATAGTATCCCCTCCTCATGGTTACAGATCCAACAACATTATATAGTATCCCCTCCTCATGGTTACAGACCCAACAACATTATATAGTATCCCCCCTCATGGTTACAGATCCAACAACATTATATAGTATCCCCTCCTCATGGTTACAGATCCAACAACATTATATAGTATCCCCTCCTCATGGTTACAGATCCAACAACATTATATAGTATCCCCTCCTCATGGTTACAGACCCAACAACATTATATAGTATCCCCTCCTCATGGTTACAGATCCAACAACATTATATAGTATCCCCTCCTCATGGTTACAGACCCAACAACATTATATAGTATCCCCCTCATGGTTACAGATCCAACAACATTATATAGTATCCCCTCCTCATGGTTACAGACCCAACAACATTATATAGTATCCCCTCCTCATGGTTACAGACCCAACAACATTATATAGTATCCTCCTCATGGTTACAGACCCAACAACATTATATAGTATCCCCTCCTCATGGTTACAGACCCAACAACATTATATAGTATCCCCCCTCATGGTTACAGATCCAACAACATTATATAGTATCCCCTCCTCATGGTTACAGACCCAACAACATTATATAGTATCCCCTCCTCATGGTTATAGACCCAACAACATTATATAGTATCCCCTCCTCATGGTTACAGACCCAACAACATTATATAGTATCCCCTCCTCATGGTTACAGACCCAACAACATTAAATAGTATCCCCTCCTCATGGTTATAGAGCCAACAACATTATATAGTATCCCCTCCTCATGGTTATAGAGCCAACAACATTATATAGTATCCCCTCCTCATGGTTATAGACCCAACAACATTATATAGTATCCCCTCCTCATGGTTACAGACCCAACAACATTATATAGTATCCCTTTTTCATGGTTACAGACCCAACAACATTATATAGTATCCCCTCCTCATGGTTACAGACCCAACAACATTATATAGTATCCCCCTCATGGTTACAGACCCAACAACATTATATAGTATCCTCTCCTCATGGTTACAGATCCAACACCAGTATAGCATCCCCTCCTCAAGGTTACAGACCCAACAACATTATATAGCATCCCCTAATCATGGTTACAGACCCAACAACATTATATAGTATCCCCTCCTCATGGTTACAGACCCAACAACATTATATAGTATCCCTTCCTCATGGTTACAGACCCAACAACATTATATAGTATCCCCTCCTCATGGTTACAGATCCAACAACATTATATAGTATTCCCTCCTCATGGTTACAGACCCAACAACATTATATAGTATCCCCTCCTCATGGTTACAGATCCAACAACATTATATAGTATCCCCTCCTCATGGTTACAGACCCAACAACATTATATAGTATCCCCTCCTCCTCAGACCCACAGACCCAACAACATAATATAGTATCCCTTTTTCATGGTTACAGACCCAACAACATTATATAGTATCCCCTCCTCATGGTTACAGACCAACAACATTATATAGTATCCCCTCCTCATGGTTACAGATCCAACAACATTATATAGTATCCCCTCCTCATGGTTACAGACCAACAACATTATATAGTATCCCCTCCTCATGGTTACAGACCCAACAACATTATATAGTATCCCCTCCTCATGGTTACAGACCAACAACATTATATAGTATCCCTCCTCATGGTTACAGACCCAACAACATTATATAGTATCCCCCTCATGGTTACAGACCCAACAACATTATATAGTATCCCCTCCTCATGGTTACAGATCCAACAACATTATATAGTATCCCCTCCTCATGGTTACAGACCCAACAACATTATATAGTATCCCCTCCTCATGGTTACAGATCCAACAACATTATATAGTATCCCCTCCTCATGGTTACAGACCCAACAACATTATATAGTATCCCCCTCATGGTTACAGATCCAACAACATTATATAGTATCCCCTCCTCATGGTTCCAGACCCAACAACATTATATAGTATCCCCTCCTCATGGTTATAGACCCAACAACATTATATAGTGTCCCCTCCTCATGGTTACAGACCCAACAACATTATATAGTATCCCCTCCTCATGGTTACAGACCCAATAACATTAAATAGTATCCCCTCCTCATGGTTACAGACCCAACAACATTATATAGTATCCCCTCCTCATGGTTATAGACCCAACAACATTATATAGTATCCCCTCCTCATGGTTATAGACCCAACAACATTATATAGTATCCCCTCCTCATGGTTACAGACCCAACAACATTATATAGTAGCCCTTTTCATGGTTACAGACCCAACAACATTATATAGTATCCCCTCCTCATGGTTACAGACCCAACAACATTATATAGTATCCCCCTCATGGTTACAGACCCAACAACATTATATAGTATCCTCTCCTCATGGTTACAGATCCAACACCAGTATAGCATCCCCTCCTCAAGGTTACAGACCCAACAACATTATATAGCATCCCCTAATCATGGTTACAGACCCAACAACATTATATAGTATCCCCTCCTCATGGTTACAGACCCAACAACATTATATAGTATCCCTTCCTCATGGTTACAGACCCAACAACATTATATAGTATCCCTCCTCATGGTTACAGACCCAACAACATTATATAGTATCCCTCCTCATGGTTACAGACCCAACAACATTATATAGTATCCCCTCCTCATGGTTACAGATCCAACAACATTATATAGTATCCCCTCCTCATGGTTACAGACCCAACAACATTATATAGTATCCCCTCCTCATGGTTACAGACCCAACAACATAATATAGTATCCCTCCTCATGGTTACAGACCCAACAACATTATATAGTATCCCCTCCTCAAGGTTACAGACCAACAACATTATATAGTATCCCCTCCTCATGGTTACAGACCCAACAACATTATATCGTATCCCCTCCTCATGGTTACAGACCCAACAACATTATATAGTATCCCTCCTTCATGGTTACAGACCCAACAACAGAATAGTATCCCCTCCTCATGGTTACAGACCCAACAACATTATATAGTATCCCCTCCTCATGGTTACAGACCCAACAACATTAAAGTATCCCCTCCTCATGGTTACAGACCAACAACATTATATAGTATCCTCTCCTCATGGTTACAGACCAACAACAGTATAGCATCCTCTCCTCATGGTTACAGACCCAACAACATTATATAGCATCCCCTAATCATGGTTACAGACCCAACAACATTATATAGTATCCCTTCCTCATGGTTACAGACCCAACAACATTATATAGTATCCCTCCTCATGGTTACAGACCCAACAACATTATATAGTATCCCCTCCTCATGGTTACAGACCCAACAACATTATATAGTATCCCCTCCTCATGGTTACAGACCCAACATTATATAGTATCCCCTCCTCATGGTTACAGACACAACAACATTATATAGTATCCCCTCATGGTTACAGACGCAACAACATTATATAGTATCCCTCCTCATGGTTACAGACCCAACAACATTATATAGTATCCCCTCCTCATGGTTACAGACCCAACAACATTATATAGTATCCCCTCCTCATGGTTACAGACCCAACAACATTATATAGTATAGTATCCCCTCCTCATGGTTACAGACCCAACAACATTATATAGTATCCCCTCATGGTTACAGACCCAACAACATTATATAGTATCCCCACCTCATGGTTACAGACACAACAACATTATATAGTATCCCCTCCTCAAGGTTACAGACCCAACAACATTATATAGTATCCCTCCTCATGGTTACAGACCCAACAACATTATATAGTATCCCTTCCTCATGGTTACAGATCCAACAACATTATATAGTATCCCCTCCTCATGGTTACAGACCCAACAACATTATATAGTATCCCCTCCTCATGGTTACAGACCCAACAACATTATATAGTATCCCTCCTCATGGTTACAGACCCAACAACATTATATAGTATCCCCTCCTCAAGGTTACAGATCCAACAACATTATATAGTATCCTCCTCATGGTTACAGACCCAACAACATTATATAGTATCCCCTCCTCATGGTTACAGACCCAACAACATTATATAGTATCCCTCCTCATGGTTACAGACCCAACAACATTATATAGTATCCCCTCCTCATGGTTACAGACCCAACAACATTATATAGTATCCCTCCTCATGGTTACAGACCCAACAACAGAAAGTATCCCCTCCTCATGGTTCCAGACCCGACAGCATTATATAGTATCCCCTCCTCATGGTTACAGACCCAACAACATTATATAGTATCCCCTCCTCATGGTTACAGACCCAACAACATTATATAGTATCCCCTCCTCATGGTTACAGACCCAACAACATTGTATAGTATCCTCTCCTCATGGTTACAGATCCAACACCAGTATATAGCATCCTCTCCTCATGGTTACAGACCCAACAACATTATATAGCATCCCCTCCTCATGGTTACAGACCCAACAACATTATATAGTATCCCTTCCTCATGGTTACAGACCCAACAACATTATATAGTATCCCCTCCTCATGGTTACAGACCCAACAACATTATATAGTATCCCCTCCTCATGGTTACAGACCCAACAACATTATATAGTATCCCCTCCTCATGGTTACAGACCCAACAACATTATATAGTATCCCCTCCTCATGGTTACAGACCCAACAACATTATATAGTATCCTCCTCATGGTTACAGACCAACAACATTATATAGTATCCCCTCCTCATGGTTACAGACCCAACAACATTATATAGTATCCCCTCCTCATGGTTACAGATCCAACAACATTATATAGTATCCCCTCCTCATGGTTACAGACCCAACAACATTATATAGTATCCCCTCCTCATGGTTACAGACCCAACAACATTATATAGTATCCCCTCCTCATGGTTACAGACCCAACAACATTATATAGTATCCCCCTCATGGTTACAGACCAACAACATTATATAGTATCCCCTCCTCATGGTTACAGACCAACAACATTATATAGTATCCCCTCCTCATGGTTACAGACCCAACAACATTATATAGTATCCCCTCCTCATGGTTACAGACCCAACAACATTATATAGTATCCCTCCTCATGGTTACAGACCCAACAACATTATATAGTATCCCCTCATGGTTACAGACCCAACAACATTATATAGTATCCCCTCCTCATGGTTACAGACCCAACAACATTATATAGTATCCCCTCCTCATGGTTACAGACCCAACAACATTATATAGTATCCCCTCCTCATGGTTACAGACCCAACAACATTATATAGTATCCCCTCCTCATGGTTACAGACCCAACAACATTATATAGTATCCCCTCCTCATGGTTACAGACCCAACAACATTATATAGTATCCCCTCCTCATGGTTATAGACCCAACAACATTATATAGTATCCCCTCCTCATGGTTACAGACCCAACAACATTATATAGTATCCCCTCCTCATGGTTACAGACCCAACAACATTATATAGTATCCCCTCCTCATGGTTACAGACCCAACAACATTATATAGTATCCCCTCCTCATGGTTACAGACCCAACAACATTATATAGTATCCCCTTTTCATGGTTACAGACCCAACAACATTATATAGTATCCCTCCTCATGGTTACAGACCCAACAACATTATATAGTATCCTCCTCATGGTTACAGACCCAACAACATTATATAGTATCCTCTCCTCATGGTTACAGATCCAACAACATTATAGTATCCCCTCCTCATGGTTACAGACCCAACAACATTATATAGTATCCCCCTCATGGTTACAGACCCAACAACATTATATAGTATCCTCTCCTCATGGTTACAGACCAACACCAGTATAGCATCCCCTCCTCATGGTTACAGACCCAACAACATTATATAGTATCCCCTCATGGTTACAGACCCAACAACATTATATAGTATCCCCTCCTCATGGTTACAGACCCAATAACATTAAATAGTATCCCCTCCTCATGGTTACAGATCCAACACCAGTATAGCATCCCCTCCTCATTGTTACAGACCCAACAACATTATATAGTATCCCCTCATGGTTACAGACCCAACAACATTATATAGTATCCCTTCCTCGTGGTTACAGACCCAACAACATTATATAGTATCCCCTCCTCATGGTTACAGACCCAACAACATTATATAGTATCCCTTCCTCATGGTTACAGACCCAACAACATTATATAGTATCCCCCTCATGGTTACAGACCCAACAACATTATATAGTATCCCCTCCTCATGGTTACAGATCCAACAACATTATATAGTATCACCTCCTCATGGTTACAGACCCAACAACATTATATAGTATCCCCTCCTCATGGTTACAGACCCAACAACATAATATAGTATCCCTTTTTCATGGTTACAGACCCAACAACATTATATAGTATCCCCTCCTCATGGTTACAGATCCAACAACATTATATAGTATCCCCTCCACATGGTTACAGACCCAACAACATTATATAGTATCCCCTCCTCAAGGTTACAGATCCAACAACATTATATAGTATCCCCTCCTCATGGTTACAGACCCAACAACATTATATCGTATCCCCTCCTCATGATTCCAGACCCAACAACATTATATAGTATCCCTTTTTCATGGTCACAGATCCAACAACATTATATAGTATCCCTTTTCATGGTTACAGACCCAACAACATTATATAGTATCCCCTCCTCATGGTTACAGATCCAACAATATTATATAGTATCCCCTCCTCATGGTTACAGACCCAACAACAATATATAGTATCCCTTTTTCATGGTTACAGATCCAACAACATTATATAGTATCCCCTCCTCATGGTTACAGACCCAACAACATTATATAGTATCCCCTCCTCATGGTTACAGACCCAACAACATTATATAGTATCCCCTCCTCATGGTTACAGACCCAACAACATTATATAGTATCCCTTTTTCATGGTTACAGATCCAACAACATTATATAGTATCCTCTTTTCAGGGTTACAGACCCAACAACAACAATATATAGTATCCCCTTTTCATGGTTACAGACCCAACAACATTATATAGTATCCCCTTTTCATGGTTACAGACCCAACAACATTATATAGTAGCCCCTTTTCATGGTTACAGACCCAACAACATTATATAGTATCCCCTTTTCATGGTTACAGACCCAACAACATTATATAGTATCCCCTCTCATGGTTACAGACCCAACAACATTATATAGTATCCCCTCATGGTTACAGACCCAACAACATTATATAGTATCCTCTCCTCATGGTTACAGATCCAACACCAGTATAGCATCCCCTCCTCAAGGTTACAGACCCAACAACATTATATAGCATCCCCTAATCATGGTTACAGACCCAACAACATTATATAGTATCCCCTCCTCATGGTTACAGACCCAACAACATTATATAGTATCACCTCCTCATGGTTACAGATCCAACAACATTATATAGTATCCCCTCCTCATGGTTACAGACCCAACAACATTATATAGTATCCCCTCCTCATGGTTACAGACCCAACAACATAATATAGTATCCCTTTTTCATGGTTACAGACCCAACAACATTATATAGTATCCCCTCCTCAAGGTTACAGATCCAACAACATTATATAGTATCCCCTCCTCATGGTTACAGACCCAACACCAGTATAGCATCCCCTCCTCATGGTTACAGACCCAACAACATTATAGAGTATCCCCTCCTCATGGTTACAGACCCAACAACATTATATAGTATCCCTTTTTCATGGTTACAGACCCAACAACAGAATAGCATCCCCTCCTCATGGTTACAGACCCAACAACATTATATAGTATCCCCTCCTCATGGTTACAGACCCAACAACAGAAAGCATCCCCTCCTCATGGTTCCAGACCCAACAGCATTATATACTATCCCCTCCTCATGGTTACAGACCCAACAACATTATATAGCATCCCCTCCTCATGGTTACAGATCCAACAACATTATATAGCATCCTCTCCTCATGGTTACAGACCCAACAACATTATATAGCATCCCCTAATCATGGTTACAGACCCAACAACATTATATAGTATCCCTTCCTCATGGTTACAGACCCAACAACATTATATAGTATCCCCTCCTCATGGTTACAGATCCAACAACATTATATAGTATCCCCTCCTCATGGTTACAGACCCAACAACATTATATAGTATCCTCCTCATGGTTACAGATCCAACAACATTATATAGTATCCCCTCCTCATGGTTACAGACCCAACAACATTATATAGTATCCCCTCCTCATGGTTACAGACCCAACAACATTATATAGTATCCCCTCCTCATGGTTACAGACCCAATAACATTAAATAGTATCCCCTCCTCATGGTTACAGACCCAACAACATTATATAGTATCCCCTCCTCATGGTTATAGACCCAACAACATTATATAGTATCCCCTCCTCATGGTTATAGACCCAACAACATTATATAGTATCCCCTCCTCATGGTTACAGACCCAACAACATTATATAGTATCCCCTCCTCATGGTTACAGACCCAACAACATTATATAGTATCCCCTCCTCATGGTTCCAGACCCAACAACATTATATAGTATCCCCTCCTCATGGTTATAGACCCAACAACATTATATAGTATCCCCTCCTCATGGTTACAGATCCAACAACATTATATAGTATCCCCTCCTCATGGTTACAGATCCAACAACATTATATAGTATCCCCTCCTCATGGTTACAGACCCAACAACATTATATAGTATCCCCTCCTCATGGTTACAGATCCAACAACATTATATAGTATCCTCTTTTTAATTTTTTTAATTTCACTTTTATTTAACCAGGTAGGCAAGTTGAGAACAAGTTCTCATGTACAATTGCGACCTGGCCAAGATAAAGCAAAGCAGTGTGACACATACAATGACACAGAGTTACACATGGAGTAAAACAAACATACTGTCAATAATACAGTAGAAACAAGTCTATATACGATGTGAGCAAATGATGTGAGATAAGGGAGGTAAATGCAAAAAAGGCCATTGTGGCAAAGTAATTACAATATAGCAAGTAAAACACTGGAATGGTAGATTTGCAGTGGAAGAATGTGCAAAGTAGAAATAAAAATAATGGGGTGCAAAGGAGCAAAATAAATAAATTAATTAAATACAGTAGGGAAAGAGGTAGTTGTTTGTGCTAAATTATAGGTGGGCTATGTACAGGTGCAGTAATCTGTGACCAGCTCTGACAGTTGGTGCTTAAAGCTAGTGAGGGAGATAAGTGTTTCCAGTTTCAGAGATTTCTGTAGTTCGTTCCAGTCATTGGCAGCAGAGAACTGGAAGGAGAGGCGGCCAAAGAAAGAATTGGTTTTGGGGGTGACAAGAGAGATATACCTGCTGGAGCGTGTGCTACAGGTGGGAGATGCTATGGTGACCAGCGAGCTGAGATAAGGGGGACTTTACCTAGCAGGGTCTTGTAGATGACATGGAGCCAGTGGGTTTTGCGACGAGTATGAAGCGAGGGCCAGCCAACGAGAGCGTACAGGTCGCAATGGTGGGTAGTATATGGGGCTTTGGTGACAAAACGGATTGCACTGTGATAGACTGCATCCAATTTGTTCAGTAGGGTATTGGAGGCTATTTTGTAAATGACATCGCCGAAGTCGAGGATTGGTAGGATGGTCAGTTTTACAAGGGTATGTTTGGCAGCATGAGTGAAGGATGCTTTGTTGCGAAATAGGAAGCCAATTCTAGATTTAACTTTGGATTGGAGATGTTTGATATGGGTCTGGAAGGAGAGTTTACAGTCTAACCAGACACCTAAGTATTTGTAGTTGTCCACGTATTCTAAGTCAGAGCCGTCCAGAGTAGTGATGTTGGACAGGCGGGCAGGTGCAGGTAGCGATCGGTTGAAGAGCATGCATTTAGTTTGACTTGTATTTAAGAGCAATTGGAGGCCACGGAAGGAGAGTTGTATGGCATTGAAGCTCGTCTGGAGGTTAGTTAACACAGTGTCCAAAGAAGGGCCAGAAGTATACAGAATGGTGTCGTCTGCGTAGAGGGGGATCAGAGATTCACCAGCAGCAAGAGCGACATCATTGATGTATACAGAGAAGAGAGTCTGTCCAAGAATTGAACCCTGTGGCACCCCCATAGAGACTGCCAGAGGTCCGGACAGCAGACCCTCCGATTTGACACACTGAACTCTATCAGAGAAGTAGTTGGTGAACCAGGCAAGGCAATCATTTGAGATACCAAGGCTGTCGAGTCTGCCGATGAGGATGTGGTGATTGACAGAGTCGAAAGCCTTGGCCAGATCAATGAATACGGCTGCACAGTAATGTTTCTTATCGATGGCGGTTAAGATATCGTTTAGGACCTTGAGCGTGGCTGAGGTGCACCCATGACCAGCTCTGAAACCAGATTGCATAGCAGAGAAGGTATGGTGAGATTCGAAATGGTCGGTAATCTGTTTGTTGACTTGGCTTTCGAAGACCTTAGAAAGGCATGGTAGGATAGATATAGGTCTGTAGCAGTTTGGGTCAAGAGTGTCCCCCCCTTTGAAGAGGGGGATGACCGCAGCTGCTTTCCAATCTTTGGGAATCTCAGATATATTTTCATGAATATAGATCCAACAACAGTATAGCATCCCCTCCTCATAGTTACAGACCCAACAACATTATATAGTATCCCCTCCTCATGGTTACAGACCCAACAACATTATATAGTATCCCCTTTTCATGGTTACAGATCCAACAACATTATATAGTATCCCCTCCTCATGGTTACAGACCCAACAACATTATATAGTATCCCCTCCCCATGGTTACAGATCCAACACCAGTATAGCATCCCCTCCTCATGGTTACAGACCCAACAACATTATATAGCATCCCCTAATCATGGTTACAGACCCAACAACATTATATAGTATCCCCTCCTCATGGTTACAGACCCAACAACTTTATATAGTATCCCTTCCTCATGGTTACAGACCCAACAACATTATATAGTATCCCCTCCTCATGGTTACAGATCCAACAACATTATATAGTATCCCCTCCTCATGGTTACAGACCCAACAACATTATATAGTATCCCCTCCTCATGGTTACAGACCCAACAACATTATATAGTATCCCCTCCTCATGGTTCCAGACCCAACAACATTATATAGTATCCCCTCCTCATGGTTATAGACCCAACAACATTATATAGTATCCCCTCCTCATGGTTACAGACCCACCAACATTATATAGTATCCCCCCTCATGGTTACAGACCCAATAACATTAAATAGTATCCCCTCCTCATGGTTACAGACCCAACAACATTATATAGTATCCCCTCCTCATGGTTACAGATCCAACAACATTATATAGTATCCTCTTTTTAATTTTTTTAATTTCACTTTTATTTAACCAGGTAGGCAAGTTGAGAACAAGTTCTCATGTACAATTGCGACCTGGCCAAGATAAAGCAAAGCAGTGTGACACATACAATGACACAGAGTTACACATGGAGTAAAACAAACATACTGTCAATAATACAGTAGAAACAAGTCTATATACGATGTGAGCAAATGATGTGAGATAAGGGAGGTAAATGCAAAAAAAAAAAGGCCATTGTGGCAAAGTAATTACAATATAGAAAGTAAAACACTGGAATGGTAGATTTGCAGTGGAAGAATGTGCAAAGTAGAAATAAAAATAATGGGGTGCAAAGGAGCAAAATAAATAAATTAATTAAATACAGTAGGGAAAGAGGTAGTTGTTTGTGCTAAATTATAGGTGGGCTATGTACAGGTGCAGTAATCTGTGACCAGCTCTGACAGTTGGTGCTTAAAGCTAGTGAGGGAGATAAGTGTTTCCAGTTTCAGAGATTTCTGTAGTTCGTTCCAGTCATTGGCAGCAGAGAACTGGAAGGAGAGGCGGCCAAAGAAAGAATTGGTTTTGGGGGTGACAAGAGAGATATACATGCTGGAGCGTGTGCTACAGGTGGGAGATGCTATGGTGACCAGCGAGCTGAGATAAGGGGGACTTTACCTAGCAGGGTCTTGTAGATGACATGGAGCCAGTGGGTTTGGTGACGAGTATGAAGCGAGGGCCAGCCAACGAGAGCGTACAGGTCGCAATGGTGGGTAGTATATGGGGCTTTGGTGACAAAACGGATTGCACTGTGATAGACTGCATCCAATTTGTTCAGTAGGGTATTGGAGGCTATTTTGTAAATGACATCGCCGAAGTCGAGGATTGGTAGGATGGTCAGTTTTACAAGGGTATGTTTGGCAGCATGAGTGAAGGATGCTTTGTTGCGAAATAGGAAGCCAATTCTAGATTTAACTTTGGATTGGAGATGTTTGATATGGGTCTGGAAGGAGAGTTTACAGTCTAACCAGACACCTAAGTATTTGTAGTTGTCCACGTATTCTAAGTCAGAGCCGTCCAGAGTAGTGATGTTGGACAGGCGGGCAGGTGCAGGTAGCGATCGGTTGAAGAGCATGCATTTAGTTTGACTTGTATTTAAGAGCAATTGGAGGCCACGGAAGGAGAGTTGTATGGCATTGAAGCTCGTCTGGAGGTTAGTTAACACAGTGTCCAAAGAAGGGCCAGAAGTATACAGAATGGTGTCGTCTGCGTAGAGGGGATCAGAGATTCACCAGCAGCAAGAGCGACATCATTGATGTATACAGAGAAGAGAGTCTGTCCAAGAATTGAACCCTGTGGCACCCCCATAGAGACTGCCAGAGGTCCGGACAGCAGACCCTCCGATTTGACACACTGAACTCTATCAGAGAAGTAGTTGGTGAACCAGGCAAGGCAATCATTTGAGATACCAAGGCTGTCGAGTCTGCCGATGAGGATGTGGTGATTGACAGAGTCGAAAGCCTTGGCCAGATCAATGAATACGGCTGCACAGTAATGTTTCTTATCGATGGCGGTTAAGATATCGTTTAGGACCTTGAGCGTGGCTGAGGTGCACCCATGACCAGCTCTGAAACCAGATTGCATAGCAGAGAAGGTATGGTGAGATTCGAAATGGTCGGTAATCTGTTTGTTGACTTGGCTTTCGAAGACCTTAGAAAGGCATGGTAGGATAGATATAGGTCTGTAGCAGTTTGGGTCAAGAGTGTCCCCCTTTGAAGAGGGGGATGACCGCAGCTGCTTTCCAATCTTTGGGAATCTCAGATATTTTCATGAATATAGATCCAACAACAGTATAGCATCCCTCCTCATAGTTACAGACCCAACAACATTATATAGTATCCCCTCCTCATGGTTACAGACCCAACAACATTATATAGTATCCCCTTTTCATGGTTACAGATCCAACAACATTATATAGTATCCCCTCCTCATGGTTACAGACCCAACTACATTATATAGTATCCTCCTCATGGTTACAGATCCAACACCAGTATAGCATCCCCTCCTCATGGTTACAGACCCAACAACATTATATAGCATCCCCTAATCATGGTTACAGACCCAACAACATTATATAGTATCCCCTCCTCATGGTTACAGACCCAACAACTTTATATAGTATCCCTTCCTCATGGTTACAGACCCAACAACATTATATAGTATCCCCTCCTCATGGTTACAGATCCAACAACATTATATAGTATCCCCTCCTCATGGTTACAGACCCAACAACATTATATAGTATCCTCCTCATGGTTACAGATCCAACAACATTATATAGTATCCCCTCCTCATGGTTACAGACCCAACAACATAATATAGTATCCCTTTTTCATGGTTACAGATCCAACAACAGTATAGCATCCTCCTCATGGTTACAGACCCAACAACATTATATAGTATCCTCCTCATGGTTACAGACCCAACAACATTATATAGTATCCCCTCCTCATGGTTACAGACCCAACAACATTATATAGTATCCCCTCCTCATGGTTACAGACCCAACAATATTATATAGTATCCCTTCCTCATGGTTACAGACCCAACAACATTATATAGTATCCCCTTTTCATGGTTACAGATCCAACAACAGTATAGCATCCCCTCCTCATGGTTACAGACCCAACAACATTATATAGTATCCCCTCCTCATGGTTATAGACCCAACAACATTATATAGTATCCCCTCCTCATGGTTATAGACCCAACGTACTTCCGGCGCCGACAGAGATGGCCGCCCGCTCGCGTTCCTAGGAAACTATGCAGTTTTTTGTTTTTTTACGTGTTATTTCTTACACTAGTACCCCAGGTCATCTTAGGTTTCTTTACATACAGCCGACAAGAACTACTGAATATAAGATCAGCGTCAACTCACCATCAGTACGACCAAGAATATGTTTTTCGCGATGCGGATCCTGAGTTCTGCCTTACAACCAGTGTAACCGAGTGGATCACATGCAGCGACCAAAAAAAAAAAAACGACTCAGAAAAAGAGGGAAACGAAGCGGTCTTCTGGTCAGACTCCGGAGACGGGCACATCGTGCACCACTCCCCAGCATTCTTCTTGCCAATGTCCAGTCTCTTGACAACAAGGTTGATGAAATCCGAGCAAGGGTAGCATTCCAGAGGGACATCAGAGACTGTAACGTTCTCTGCTTCACGGAAACATGGCTAACTGGAGAGACGCAATCCGAAGCGGTGCAGCCAGCGGGTTTCTCCACGCATCGCGCCGACAGAAACAAACATCTCTCTGGTAAGAAGACGGGCGGGGGCGTATGCCTTATGGCCAACGTGACATGGTGTGATGAAGGAAACATACAGGAACTCAAATCCTTCTGTTCACCTGATTTAGAATTCCTCACAATCAAATGTAGACCGCATTACTACCAAGAGAATTCTCTTCGATTATAATCACAGCCGTATATATCCCCCAAGCAGACACATCGATGGCTCTGAACGAACTTTATTTAACTCTCTGCAAACTGGAAACGATTTATCCGGAGGCTGCATTCATTGTAGCTGGGGATTTTAACAAGGCTAATCTGAAAACAAGACTCCCTAAATTTTATCAGCATATTGATTGCGCAACCAGGGGTGGAAAGACCCTGGATCATTGTTACTCTAACTTCCGCGACGCATATAAGGCCCTGCCCCGCCCCCTTTCGGAAAAGCTGACCACGACTCCATTTTGTTGATCCCTGCTACAGACAGAAACTAAAACAAGAAGCTCCCACGCTGAGGTCTGTCCAACGCTGGTCCGACCAAGCTGACTCCACACTCCAAGACTGCTTCCATCACGTGGACTGGGAGATGTTTCGTACAAGGCAGACAACAACATTGACGAATACGCTGATACGGTGTGCGAGTTCATTAGAACGTGCGTTGAAGATGTCGTTCCCATAGCAACGATTAAAACATTCCCTAACCAGAAACCGTGGATTGATGGCAGCATTCGTGTGAAACTGAAGGCACGAACCACTGCTTTTAATCAGGGCAAGGTGTCTGGTAACATGACTGAATACAAACAGTGCAGCTATTCCTCCGCAAGGCTATCAAACAAGCTAAGCGCCAGTACAGAGACAAAGTAGAATCTCAATTCAACGGCTCAGACACAAGAGGTATGTGGCAGGGTCTACAATCAATCACGGACTACAGGAAGAAACCCAGCCCAGTCACGGACCAGGATGTCTTGCTCCCAGGCAGACTAAATAACTTTTTTTGCCCGCTTTGAGGACAATACAGTGCCACTGACACGGCCTGCAACGGAATCATGCGGTCTCTCCTTCACTGCAGCCGAAGTGAGTAAGACATTTAAACGTGTTAACCTCGCAAGGCTGCAGGCCCAGACGGCATCCCCAGCCGCGCCCTCAGAGCATGCGCAGACCAGCTGGCCGGTGTGTTTACGGACATATTCAACCAATCCCTATACCAGTCTGCTGTTCCCACATGCTTCAAGAGGGCCACCATTGTTCCTGTTCCCAAGAAAGCTAAGGTAACTGAGCTAAACGACTACCGCCCGTAGCACTCACATCCGTCATCATGAAGTGCTTTGAGAGACTAGTCAAGGACCATATCACCTCCACCCTACCTGACACCCTTGACCCACTCCAATTTGCTTACCGCCCAAATAGGTCCACAGACGATGCAATCTCAACCACACTGCACACTGCCCTAACCCATCTGGACAAGAGGAATACCTATGTGAGAATGCTGTTCATCGACTACAGCTCGGCATTCAACACCATAGTACCCTCCAAGCTCGTCATCAAGCTCGAGACCCTGGGTCTCGACCCCGCCCTGTGCAACTGGGTACTGGACTTCCTGACGGGCCGCCCCCAGGTGGTGAGGGTAGGCAACAACATCTCCTCCCCGCTGATCCTCAACACTGGGGCCCCACAAGGGTGCGTTCTGAGCCCCTCCTGTACTCCCTGTTCACCCACGACTGCGTGGCCATGCACGCTCCAACTCAATTCGGCATACACATCACAGACAAACTGAATTGGTCCACTCACACAGACAGCATCGTGAGGAAGGCGCAGCAGCGCCTCTTCAACCTCAGGAGGCTGAAGAAATTCGGCTTGTCACCAAAAGCACTCACAAACTTCTACAGATGCACAATCGAGAGCATCCTGGCGGGCTGTATCACCGCCTGGTATGGCAACTGCACCGCCCTCAACCGTAAGGCTCTCCAGAGGGTAGTGAGGTCTGCACAACGCATCACCGGGGGGCAAACTACCTGCCCTCCAGGACACCTACACCACCCGATGCTACAGGAAGGCCATAAAGATCATCAAGGACATCAACCACCCGAGCCACTGCCTGTTCACCCCGCTGTCATCCAGAAGGCGAGGTCAGTACAGGTGCATCAAAGCTGGGACCGAGAGACTGAAAAACAGCTTCTATCTCAAGGCCATCAGACTGTTAAACAGCCACCACTAACATTGAGTGGCTACTGCCAACACACTGTCAATGACACTGACTCTACTCCAGCCACTTTAATCATGGGAATTGATGGGAAATTATGTAAATATATCACTAGCCACTTTAAACAATGCTACCTTATATAATGTTACTTACCCTACATTGTTCATCTCATATGCATACGTTGATACTGTACTCTATATCATCGACTGCATCCTTATGTAATACATGTATCACTAGCCACTTTAACTATGCCACTTGGTTTACATACTTATCTCATATGTATATACTGTACTCGATATCATCTACTGTATCTTGCCTATGCTGCTCTGTACCATCACTCATTCATATATCCTTATGTACATATTCTTTATCCCCTTACACTGTGTATAAGACAGTAGTTTTTTTTTGGAATTGTTAGTTAGATTACTTGCTCGTTATTACTGCATTGTCGGAACTAGAAGCACAAGCATTTCGCTACACTCGCATTAACATCTGCTAACCATGTGTATGTGACAAATAAAATTTGATTTGATTTGATTTGATTTGA
>NC_056430.1:17110649-17111219 GCF_018296145.1 Oncorhynchus tshawytscha | reverse complement strand
TTATTTGAATTAGAGTGTTACTTCAGTTGGTTACACGGAGGGGTTCTGTAAATACATTACATGCCCTTACAGGTGTTTTAGAGAACTTCCATCTACTTTTTCTGAGAGAAGTAACATTAGCATATGTTTTGTGAAGTTCACTTAAAATGTGTCAACCTTTCTCTTCTTCTGTCCCTGGAAAACTTGGAGGAAAACATGCATTCCTTCAAAGTGCCCAGACCTTGTTTTACAAAGTCATTGTAGATGTGTGAGGTGGTGCCAGTTTCAGGCAGCTATTTGTTTTTCATCTGTTGGATGAAAGGTTTGTAAGACCAGGGTTTCAAGCACACTGATGGACCAAATGAGAGCTTTGGAAAGAGAGAGAGAGAGAGAGAGAGAGAGAGAGAGAGAGAGAGAGAGAGAGAGAGAGAGAGAGAGAGAGAGAGAGAGAGAGAGAGAGAGAGAGAGTTTTGAGTTTTTTATAAAACCTTTATTTTTTTACTCAAGTGTTAACATAAAAAAAATGACACACTGCCTTTTCAGAAATGAAACAACAAATGTAATTCCTAAACAAAAATAAATACATAACAT
>NC_056430.1:17103560-17110549 GCF_018296145.1 Oncorhynchus tshawytscha | reverse complement strand
ATTTCAAGTATCATTCACTGTATCACACTTACAGTGGGTCAGAAGTTGACATACACTAAGTTGACTGTGCCATTAAACAGCTTGGAAAATTCCAGAAAATGATGTCATGGCTTTAAAAGCTTCTTTTAGGGTAATTGACATAATTTGAGTCAATTGGAGGTGTAATTGTGGATGTATTTCAAGCCCTACCTTTGAACTCAGTGTCTCTTTGCTTGACATCATGGGAAAATCAAAAGAAATCAGCCAAGACCTCCGAAAAAAAATTGTAGACCTCCACAAGTCTGGTTCATCCTTGCGAGTAATTTCCAAATGACTGAAGGTACCACGTTCATCTGTAACAACAAATAGTATGCAAGTATAAACACCATGGGACCACGCAGTCGTCATACTGATCAGGAAGGAGACCCACTCTGTCTCCTAGAGATTAACGTACTTTGGAGTGAAAAGTGCAAATCAATCGCAGAACAACAGTAAAAGACATTGTGAAGATGCTGGAGGAAAAGGTACAAAAGTATCGATATCCA
Organism: Oncorhynchus tshawytscha; assembly: GCF_018296145.1. Taxonomy (NCBI): domain Eukaryota; kingdom Metazoa; phylum Chordata; class Actinopteri; order Salmoniformes; family Salmonidae; genus Oncorhynchus; species Oncorhynchus tshawytscha. Next base: position 17,110,025 of record NC_056430.1, on the reverse strand, counting down.
CAGTAAAACGAGACCTATATCGACATAACCTGAAAGACTGCTCAGCCAGGAAGAAGCCACTGCTCAAAAATCTCCATAAAAAAGCCAGACTACAGTTTGCAACTGCACATGGGGACAAAGCTCATACTTTTTGGAGAAATGTCCTCTGAACTAATGAAACAAAAATAGAACTGTTTGGCCATAACGACCATCATTATGTTTGGAGGAAAAAGGGGGAGACTTACAAGCCAAAGAACACCATCCCAACCGTGAAGCACGGGGGTGGCAGCATCATGTTGTGGGGGTGCTTTGCTGCAAGAGGGACTGGTGCACTTCACAAAATAGATGGCATCATTAGGAAAGAAAATTATATGGATATATTGAAGCAACATCTCAAGACATCAGTCAGGAAGTTAAAGCTTGGTCGCAAATGGGTCTTCCAAATGAACAATGACCCCAAGCATACTACAAAGTTGTGGCAAAATGGCTTAAGGACATCAAAATCAAGGTATTGGAGTGGCCATCACAAAGCCCTGACCTCAATCCTATAGAAGATTTGTAGGCAGAACTGAAAAAGCATGTGCGAGCAAGGCCTACAAACATGACTCATTTACACCAGCTCTGTCAGGAGGAATGGGCCAAAATTCACGCAACTTATTGTGGGAAGCTTGTGGAAGGCTACCTTAAATGTTTGACCCAAGTTAAACAATTTGAAGATAATGCTAACAAATACTAATTGAGTGTATGGTAACTTATGACCCACTGAGAATGTGATGAAAGAAATAAAAGCTGAAATAAATAATTGTCTCCTATTATTCTGACATTTCACATTCTTAAAATAAAGTGGTACTCCTAACTGACCTAAAACTGGGAAGTTTTACTGGGATTAAATGTCAGGAATTGTGAAAAACTGAGTTTAGATGTAGGTGTATGTAAACTCCCGACTTCAACTGTTTGTTCCTCTCAAGTTCTTGGCTCTTTCCAGAACAGCTACCTTGTCCTTGACCCTCAAGAACTTGACCATTATCGGCCTGGGCCTGTCACCTGGGCACGCGGTGGGTTTTCCAGTCCGGTGGGCATGCTCCACCTCAAGCTTCCTGTGGTCCATCTTCAGTTTCTCTGAGATCATTTCTCTCACTTGACCTCCAACTCCATAAAGGGCTCATGTGGAGATTCTGCAATTCCATCCACAACCATGTTGTTCCACCTTGATTGTCCCTCGAGATAATTTTATTTCTCCGTCATTGTTATCATGGATTCACTTACAGAACTGATGTCCTATCTCAATTACTTACAGAATGCTGTCATCTTGTCGTTGTCCTGTTGAAACTCATCGAGATGACCCTTGGAGAACTGCAAGCTGTTCACCAGGTCCTGGACTTCTCTCGTCAGGTAGTCCATTATTTTATTAGTTGACTCCATCCGTATTTGGATTCAACGCTTAAAGCTTTTTTCGTGTTGTTGTAACAACTGCTGGTAGAACTCTTTTTGTTTGTTTAAAAGATCCTTCAAATGTGATAGAGAGACACCGCTGTCCTCAACGGTTCTCCCACCGGCTTTGATCTTTGTCATGGTAGCAATGTAGGTTAAGATGTTACTCCTCGCAGTTCCAGACAGGGCAGGTTGAAGTGAAGATTGGAGCTGTCCCTCATTCCACGTTCAACAGGAAGTGACGCATTGACTGTGATGCAATGACTGTGAAAGATCAACCTTACTCCTTGGCCAGAACATCCAGTGTACGCTCTGAATGCTCAGAGAGAAAAATGCTTTGAATTTACAACGGACAGTCTGACAACAATCTAGATTTACAAACAACCGGTGTTCAAACTGTACAATAGAGAATATTTTGTTTCACTTTTTGTCTTACAGACTATAACGTGTGATGCCTGGGCTTCTTCCTGGAGTGGATTCTAGGTACAGAAACAGAATTCCTTTGCCTGCATGTATCATTGTAGCAGAACTGTATCCTGTGAACTGTATCCCTCTCGAGGGATTAGACTTTATGATGGATTTCAAGCAGATAACTCATGAGGAGCTGAATGGCTCTACAAGTACTCCCTAAACTTACAATGTGTTTCTTTGGAATGACAATTTCTTTTAACTCCATCTTAATGTGTTTGAGCCAATCAGTTGTTTTGTGACAAGGTATGGGTGGTATACAGAAGATATCCCTATTTGTTAAAAGACCAAGTCCATATTATGGACTTAAGCAAAGAGAAATGACAGTCCATCATTCATTTAAGAAATTAATGTCAGTCAATTTCAAGAACTTTGAAAGTTTCTTCAAGTGCAGCCACAAAATCCATCGAGCTCTATGATGAAACTGTCTCTCACGAGGATCGCCACAGGAAAGAAATACCCATAGTTACCTCTGCTGCAGAGAACAAGTTCATTCGAGTTACCAGCCTCAGAAATTGCAGCCCAAATAAATGCTTCACAGAGTTCAAGAAACAGACTAATTTGAGATTGTGGGTTCCAACCTCTGTGTCTTTCTGAGACACAGAGTAGGTGAACAGCTGATCTCCGCATGTGTGGTTCCCACCATGAAGCATGGCGGAGGAAGTAGGATGTTGTGGGGGTGCTTTGCTGGTTACACTGTAAGTGATTAATTTAGAATTCAAGGCACACTTAACCAGCATGGCTACGACAGCATTCTGCAGCGATACGCCATCCCATTTGGTTTGCTTAGTGGGACTATCATTTGTTTTTCAACAGGACAATGACCCAGAGTGAAGGAAAAGAAGCCAAAAGGTGCTTAGTATATGTGGTAATTCCTTCAAGACTGTTGGAAAAGAATTCCTCATGAAGTTGGTTGAGAGAATGCCAAGAGTGTGCAAAGCTGTCATCAAGGCAAAGGGTGGATGTTTTGAAGAATCTAAAATCTAAAATCTATTTTGATTTGTTTATAACTTCTTTGGTTACTACATGATTCCATATGTGCTATTTCATAGTTTTGATGTCTTCACTATTATTCTATTCAATGTAGAAAATAGTAAAAAATACAGAAAACCCTTGAATGAGTAGGTGTGTCCAAACTTTTGACTGGTACTCTATTACGTCAAGATGTGGAAATCGATTATATCCATGTGGGTTTAAATGACATTATGAAGAACAGCTCTGACCAGTTGAATCAAAAGGCCCTCTCTGAAAAGGCCCTCTCTGAAGGCCCTCAAAAGGCCCTCTCTGAAATGTGGCATTGAAGGCTTTAGCAGGATTCTTTCTCTTCAAAAGGTGGCTATGAGATTATTGCAGCTCAATGGGTGTAACATAACTTTTGTTTACAATTTCAATACCTTTTGGAAACGAAACCCATTTTATAAGGAGGATGGGATCCACCCAAATCATTTGGGTTCCTTGATCCTTTCACAGCAATATAAGGCTGTGTTGAGACAACTACTAATCATTTCCCCAAGCCCAGCTCAGCTAATCCCTACCATGTCCCTCTAACCGCCTCTGCTGATACTACAGCTATTGTATGCAGTAATCATGTGCCTATGAACCAGATTTATACTGTTAACATTGAGCTGGTGTGTCCTAGGAGGAAGTCCACCGTGTGCAGCTCACCCTGTCCTAACATAAATAACATGAACATATCTACTTCTGCTAAACTTCCCAATAAATCAATAAAAACAAGTAAGCATTCCAGAAGAAAAGTGCTCAAAATGGCCCAAGTTAACATATGTAGCTTAAGGAACAAGGTTCATGAAATCAAGAATTTGTTAGTAACAGATGACATTCATATTCTGATTATCTTTGCAACTCACTTAGATAATACCTTTGATGATACAGTGGTAGCAATACAAGGTTCTAACATTTACAGAAAAGATAGAAATACCAATCGTCTAGGTGTTGCTGTTTATATTCAGAACCACATTCCTGTAAAGATTAGAGAGGATCTCATGTTAAATATGTAATATTCATCTGCCTCACCTAAAGCCCATTCTAGTGGCAAGCTGCTGTAGACTTCACTCAATGTCAACAAAACAAAGGAGCTGATCGCGGACTTCGGGAAACAGCAGAGGGAGCACCCCACTATCCACATTGATGGGACCGCAGTGGAGAAGGTGGAAAGCTTCAAGTTCCTCGACGCCCACATCACTGACAAACTGATATGTTCCACCCACACAAACAGTGTGGTGAAGAAGGCACAACAGCAACAGCGCCTCTTCAACCTCAGGAGGCTGAAGAAATTTGGCTTAACACCTAAAATCCTCACAAACTTTTACAGATGCACAATTGAGAGCATCCCGTCGGGCTGTATCACCGCCTGGTATGGCAACTGCACCGCCCACAACCGCAAAGCTCTCCAAAGGGTGGTACAGTCTGTCCAACGTATTACCGGGGGCAAATTTCCCGCCCTCCTGGACACCTACAGCACCTGATGCCATTGGAAGGCCAAAAAAATCATCAAGGACATCAACCACCCGAGCCACTGCCTGTTCACTCCACTATCATCCAGAAGGCAAGGTCAGTACAGGTGCATCAAAGCTGGGACTGAGAGACTGAAAAACAGCTTCTATCTCAAGGCCATCAGACTGCTAAACAGCCATCACTAGCACATCAGACCAGCAATAACATCTGATAAACACGTGTATGTGACCAATAAAATGTCATTTGATTTAGACCACCAAGTGCTAACAGTCAGTATTTGGATAACATGTGGGAAATGCTTGATAATGTATGTGATATCAACAGAGTATAATTTCTGGGTGATTTAAATATTGACAGAAAAGCAGAATCCAGATCCATCGGATGTAGTGATCACAATATACTGTAGTAGCCATATCTAGGAAAACCAAAGTTCCAACTAGAAGTTTTGTAGTGATTCCTATGTTGTTGATGTTAATAATATTTGTTGGTACATGGTGTGTAATGAGGAGCAAACAGACACTGCACTTTACACATTTATATAATTGCTTATTGCAGTTACCAATAAGCATGCACCTATTAAGAAAATGAATGTATAACTGTTAAATCCCCACGGATTGATGGGGAATTGAAACATTGTATGGTTGAGAGGGATGAGGCAAAAGGAATGGCTGCACAACCAATTGCCAAACGTATTGCAAATTAAGAAATAATGTGACTAAACTGAATAAAAAGAAGAAGAAACTACACTATGAAACAAAGCTAAATTACATAATGATAGTAAAAAGCTTTGGAGCACCTTAAATTACATTTTGGGGAAAAAGGCAAACCCAGCTCGATCATTCATTGAATCAGATGGTTCATTCATCACAAAATCAACTGATATTGCCAATTACTTTAATGATTTTTTAATTGGCAAGATTAGCACACTTAGGCATGACATGCCAGTAACAAACACTGACAGTACACATCCAAGTATATCTGACCAAATTATGAAAGACAAGCATTGTAATTTTGAATTCCGTAAAGTGAGTGTGGAAGAGGTGAAACAATTATTGTTATCTATCAGCAATGACAAGCCACCGGGGTCTGACAACTTGGATGGAAAATTATTAAGGATAATAGTGGATGATAATGCCACTCCTATTTGCCATATTTTCAATTTAAGCCTACTAGAAAGTGTGTGCCCCCAGGCTAGAAGGGAAGCAAAAGTCATTCTGCTACCTAAGAATAGTAAAGCCCCCTTTACTGGCTCAAATAGCAGACCAATCAGCCTGTTACCAACCCTTAGTAAACTTTTGGAAAAAATGGTGTTTGACCAGTTACAATGCTATTTTACAGTAAACAAATTGACAACAAACTTTCAGCATGCTTATAGGGAATGACATTCAACAAGCACAGCACTTACAGAGATGGCTGATGATTGGCTGAGAGAAATTGATGATAAAAAGATTGTGGGGCTGTTTCGTTAGACTTCAGTGTGGCTTTTGACATTATTAATCATAGTCTGCTGCTGGAAAAACGTATATGTTATGGCTTTACACCCCCTGCTACATTGTGGATAAAGAGTGACCTGTCTAACAGAACACAGAGGGTGTTCTTTAATGGAAGCTTTTCCAACATAATCCAGGTAGAATCAGGAATTCCCCAGGGCAGCTGTCTAGCCCCATTACCTTTTTTCCATCTTTACTGATGACATGCCACTGGCTTTGAATAAATGTGTATGCAGATAACTCAACACTATACATGTCAGCTACTACAGCGACTGAAATGACTGCAACACTTAGCAAAGAGTTGCAGTTAGTTTCAGAGTGGATGGCAAGGAACAAGTAAGTTCTAAATATTTCTAAAACTTAAAGCATTGTATTTGGGACAAATCATTTTGTTCTGCCTTCTTAACAACACTATCAACAAGGCAGGTCCTACAGGCCCTAGTTTTGTCACACCTTGACTACTGTTCAGTCGTGTGGTCAGGTGCCACAAAAAAGGATTTAGGGAAATTGCAATTAGCTCAGAACAGGGCAGCACGGCTGGCCCTAGGATGTACACATGCAGCTAATAATAATAATATAAACTGCCTTAATTTTGCTGGACCCCAGGATGAGTAGCCTGCAGCTA
>NC_056430.1:17101598-17103460 GCF_018296145.1 Oncorhynchus tshawytscha | reverse complement strand
GAATGGGCTAAGTATACAGCAAATATGTAAGGCTTTTCCTGTGGTGAAGTAGAGGCGGACCAAAATGCAGCGTGGTGGTTATTCATGTTCTTTAATAAAGCAACTATACATGAATAAACTAACAAAACAATAAATGTGCAAAAACCTAAACAGTCCTATCTGGTGCAAACACAGAGACAGGAACAATCACCCACAAACACACAGTGAAACCCAGGCTACCTAAGTATGATTCTCAATCAGAGACAACTAATGACACCTGCCTCTGATTGAGAACCATACTAGGCCGAAAACATAGAAATACCCAAAACCTAGAAAAACAAACATAGACTGCCCACCCCAACTCACGCCCTGACCATACTAAATAATGACAAAACAAAGGAAATAAAGGTCAGAACGTGACAGTACCCCCCCCCCAAAAAGGTGCGGACTCTGGACAGCGCTGGACAGGCGGGACGCACTGTAGGCCTGATGCGTGGTGCTGGCACTGGTGGTACTGGGCCGAGGACACGCACAGGAAGCCTGGTGCGGGGAGCTGCCACCGGAGGGCTGGTGTGTGGAGGTGGCACTGGATGGACCGGACCGTGAAGGCGTACTGGGAATCTTGAGGAAGGGCTGGCACCAACGCCCTGGCTGGATCTTCACCTAGCCGGCCAAGATGGGAAGCTGGGATGCCAGCCTTGCGGGCTAAGCACGCGTACAGGGACACCGTCTCACAGCCACCGCATAACAGGTGCCTGACCAGCTGCCCGCCACGGTTAGCACTGCTAGGAGGCACTGTAGTGCTGAGATGGCACAGGGCGTGCAAGGCTAGGGAGATGCACAGGAGGCCTGGTGCGTGGCTGGCACAGTCTTCACCAGACCCTACGCACCTCCAGGATTGGTATGGAGAGCGGCCAGAGTGCCATCCTGACACGCTCCGTCGGGCGAAACCGTGCCCCAAGTAGTATAGTCCATATTCACGCCGTCCAAACCGTCCTCCCATGTCCATTCCTCTTCCGCTGCTGTTGCCCGTTACCACTCCGCTTGGTCCTGTTGTGGTGGGTGATTCTGTAAGGGTTTTCCTGTGGTGGCAGAGGCGGACCAAATGCACTGCCCACTCACGCCCTGACCATGCTAAATAATGACAAAACAAAGGAAATAAAGGTCAGAGCGTGACAAAATAAACATAGGATGGACAATTGTATTTTATTGTAGAAAATCACCTTTGTCTGATCTTTTGATAGTACCTGTGAACTTGCATCATTTGAAAGTGTTTGAAATGTAAAATGTTCAATGTATTCAGAGAAAAATACATTCCTTTGTGTAACATAGAATGCAGGTTGGCACTAGGTAACACTAAAGGCAGAAGTGAATTAAAAATAAAAATATGTTGGGAGAACATGAATGTGCAACATAAGAACTGAATTGAATGATCCTCATAATGATAGGTTTACTATTGTAAAAGAAAAAAAGAAAAATGAATGTTTCTACAGCTATGGAGATAATGGCATGTAGTAACTATAGTTAATTGTTTGGGTGTTTGGGTGTTAGAAACTGCAGGAGTTAGTAAATTTGATGAAGTAATGATTGTGAAACACAAAGGTAGATGTGGTAATATAACTCAAGTAACATTATATCTTGAAATGTTAAAGAATCAGGATTAAGGAATAGCTGATAGTTTCTGGATGTGTGGGCATACTACATGCTCATTGCTTCACAATATAATGATTGATTATAAGTGTTTTATTTTTCAGACTAGATTATTTACTCCTATCTATGTTATTGTTTGGAGATGTTTGTCCAGTTAGGTTTTGTAAGTGTTTTATGTTTCAAATTGGATCTTTTACCCTTTCTCTGTTTATGTATTGGAGATGTTTGGTCCA
>NC_056430.1:17098760-17101498 GCF_018296145.1 Oncorhynchus tshawytscha | reverse complement strand
GTGGCCAGTCCTCTTCTGGCTGTGCCGGGTATCTACCAGTATCGGACTGTCTCTCCACAACAACGCCGGATTCCTGCCGTGATCCCTGGAACACTACTTCTGATCTTCACGGCTAGCTTGCAGCTAGCTAGCTCACAGCTTTTAGCTAGCTAGCTCACAGCTAGTTTGCACTCACCGTGGCATCCAGTATCGAAGCTATCCCTGAGGCCCACCTCCCGGCCTACTCAGCTGTTCACCCGAACCCCACTCATACACGGCTAGAACCCAATACTGCACCGGATCCTTGCTGTAAACTCTGGACCTTGGCACCGGTTCACCGCTGCTACCGATTGGCTATAGTGGCCAATGCCACGAAGCTAGCACCAGTTAGCCGTGAGCCAAGCGCATCTCCCGGCTAGCAAACTAAATTCTACAATACCTCTTTCGCCATCTGGCTTGGATTCTCTGTCGACACGGCACCCCGCCGCACCACCACGACTGGTCTGCCGACGAATACTCTAAACGCTGTGCCTTCATCCGACCACCGTCGGAGCAGACGCTACTAACTTTAAACGCCGTGTCGCCCGAGTGCTAACGTAGTGGCGGCTCCCCTGTTCCATCTACTGCTGCCCTCTGGACACTATGATCACTTGGCCACATAGCTGATGCCTGCTGGACTGTCTATTAATCACGGTACTCCATTCTGTTTATTTATTTTTTATCTGTCGGCCCCAGCCGCGAACTCAGGCTCTGTGTGTAGTTAATCCGACCCTCTCTGCCTAGTCATCGCCATTTTACCTGCTGTTGTTGTGTTAGCTGATTAGCTGTTGTTGTCTCACCTGTTGTTTTAGCTAGCTCTCCCAATCAACCCATGCGATTACTTTATGCCTCGTTGTATATCTTCAAAATGTCAATATGCCTTGTATACTGTTGTTCAGGTTAGTTAGCATTGTTTTAGTTTACAATGGACCCCTAGTTCCACTCTCATACTCTCTGATACCTCCTTGTCCCACCTCCCACACATGCGGTGACCTCACCCATTACAACCATTATGTCCAGAGATACAACCTCTTATCATCACCTCCAGTGCTCATTACCTCCGTGTACCTGCACCCCACCATACCCTGTCTGTGCATTATGCCCTAAATATATCTCTACCATGCCCAGAAATCTGCTCCTTTTATTCTTTGTCCCCAACGCTCTAGGCGACCAGTTTTGATAGCCTTTAGCCGCACTCTCAGACCACTCCTCCCTTTGTTCCGCGGGTGATGTGGAGGTAGACCCAGGCCCTGCATGTCCCCAGGCACCTTCATTTGTTGGACTTCTGTGACCGTAAAGCTCTTGGTTTCATGCATGTCAACTCCCTCACTGTTTTTTAGCACACACTACCAACCCTGATGTCCTAGCCATGTCTGAATCCTGGCTTAGGAAGGCCACCAAAATTCTGAGATTTCCATACCCAAGCATACCATTTTCCATCAGATAGAACTGCCAAAGGGGGCGGAGTTGCAGTCTACTGCAGAGATAGCCTGCAAAGTAATATCATACTTTCCAGGTCCATACCCAAACAGTTCGAACTACTAATTTTCAAAATTACTCTCTCCAGAAATAAGTCTCTCACTGTTGCCGCCTGCTACCGACCCCCTCAGCTCCCAGCTGTGCCCTGGACACCATTTTTGAATTGATCGCCCCCATCTAGCTTCAGAGTTTGTTCTGTTAGGTGACCTAAACTGGGATATGCTTAATAACACCCCGGCAGTCCTACACCCAAGCTAGATACCTCAATCTCACACAAATCAAGGAACCTTACCTCAGGTACAACCCTAAATCTGTAAACAAAGGCACCCTCATAGACGTTATCCTGACCAACTGGCCCTCCAAATACACCTCCGCTATCTTCAATCAGGATCTCAGCGATCACTGGGACGCGAATGAAGGAACGTCTCCTGCTTCACTTCACATACAGAGGTTTAGTGAGAAAAGGGAAAAAGAGTAAAAGAAGAAAATGGATCATTTTAATTGCGAAAAGCTGAACCCAAAGATGCATGAGCCTGCATCCGCTATGGGTCCGCAGTCAAACAACCACCCCTCATCACTGTCAAACGCTCCCTAAAACACTTCTACGAGCAGGCCTTTCTAATCGACCTGACCCGGGTGTCCTGGAAGGATATTGACCGCATCCCGTCAGTTGAGGATGCCTGGTCATTCTTTAAAAGTAACTTCCTCACCATCTTAGATAAGGATGCTCCGTTCAAAAAATGCAGAACTAAGAACAGATATAGCCCTTGGTTCACTCCAGAACTGACTGCCCTCGACCATCATAAAAACATCCTGTGGCAGACTGCAATAGCGTCGAATAGTCCCCGCGATATGCAACTGTTCAGGGAAGTCAGGAACAAATACACGCAGGCAGTCAGGAACGCAAAGGCCAGCTTTTTCAAGCAGAAATTTTCATCCTGTAGCTCTAACTCAAAAAAGTTCTGGGACACTGTAAAGTCCATGGAGAACAAGAGCACCTCCTCCCAGTTGCCAACTGCACTGAGACTAGGTAACACGGTCACCACTGATAAATCCATGATAATCGATAACTTCAACAAGCATTTCTCAAAGGCTGGTCATGCCTTCCTCCTGGCTACTCCTACCTCGGCCAACAGCTCAGCCCCCCCCCCCCACACAGCTGCTCGTTCAAGCCTCCCCAGCTTCTCCTTTACCCAAATCCAGATAGCAGATGTTCTGAAAGAGCTGCAAAACCTGGACCC